>NW_017534786.1:207893-232069 GCF_001853355.1 Bactrocera latifrons
TGATGACATGTACCAAATATGGGTGAAATCGGTTCACAACCCCGCCTGAAATCTCGATTATCACTTTATCATGCGAGAGTATAAAATGTTCGGTGACACCCGAACTTAGCCCTTCCTTACTTGTTTTTAGTTCTCTTTAAAAATGTTCGACAAATAATATTGAAAATGCAGTGTGCGCTATTTTTGATTTCTTTATATAAACATGAATAGCTTTGTAAAGACAATTAATTTTTATATTTAAGATGATTAATTTCTCATTCTCTATATTGAATAAAATAAGTAATTGGTCAAAAATTTCAGGCGCTAATATATCGCCTAGCAAATGTAAAACTTTTCATATATGTCGGAAACAAAAGTGCTCCTTTCCTAATATATCCTTTTCTAACGTTGATCTCCCACATACTAATAAATTAAGAATCTTAGGAATTATATTCGACAATAAATTAACTTTCAAAGAGCATTGTAAATATTTAGAGTAAGTCTTTTTTCTAGATTGAATATAATTTAATTCTTATCATCTAAATACTGCTTAGTACATACAAATACTCTTGTCAATATAACAAAAGCATTAATATTATCTAAAATTGACTTTGGACTTTGTATTTATGGGCATTGCGCTAATACAAACATTAAGCTCTTGAACGCACCCTACCACGCAGCAGTCAGAAGAAGCTTTCGCGCCTTCCCAACGACACCAATTAAGGCAATTCTATCAGAAGCTGGATTACCACATATAAACTACCGGACCATGCGTAACACCATGATGCTTATACCGAGGCTACTTCCCTGCAGAAATGAATTAATTTTTTCGCAAATCAATTGTTCYATACGAAATCTTAAGACTAGTCGTAAGCCGTCTACTATTATGAGTTGCTTAAGTCTAATTCAACAGCTGAACACCGTAACCATTCCTTCTTAAAACTTCAGAGTATCCTCCAAGTGCGCTTCCAAATTCATCACTCATCAATACCCTACTTAAGTACCCAAAATATTATACCAGCAGTAATGAGTACAAACAAATGTTTAATGCGGTATTAGAGTCCTTAAGTGATGATATTAACTTGTATTATACGGACGGATCCAAATCAGACACCAGCACAACATTTGCTGTGACAAACCGGCTAGGTGTTACTATTATGGGCGGTTCCCATCCTACTGCTCGTTATTTACTGCCGAAGCAGCCGCAATATTTGAGGCAGTACAATTTGCTTCCCGAATTGGAATTAAATGCATTATATGTACCGACAGTAGATTTGCAATTGAAGCTATATTTAATACCAATAATGAACCTTTAATATCCAATATTCGTAACATGCTATTGCAAAGCAATAACTGTATAAAAATAATGTGGGTGCCTAGCCATATCGGAATTTATGGCAATGAAATTGCCGATAAAAAAGCTAAAGAAGCTTCCAAACAACCACTTCACTTCTTTGACTATTTCACCGATAAAGATATACGCAGACTTGTTGAAACATACGTAAATGAAATCCAAGTAAGAGAATGGAGTAATCACGATCACCACTACAAAAAATTTAATCCTGGGGGAATAAAGCCTTTATACCCAGGAAAAGCGACTTGTAAAAATATAAGAACATTTATAAGACTTCGAATAGGACACACAACTGCTACACATGCTCACATCTTAAATGGCGTAAATAAACCAAATTGCGTGTTTCGCTTTGCAAATTAAATATTTAGTTTAGTTACATACATGCACCTATTTACTTTTGCTTTGAAATTTATCTTTTTTATTGTATCTAAATTTATGTTATATAAATCGATCTCAAATGTGAATATAATAGACTAAAATTTTATAACATAAGCTGAAGGCCCTGTCAGCCAGTGCTTTATATCTATAAGTAGAACGATTATTTATAATTATTTCTCTTTTAAATAAATAAAAAAAAAAAATAATTTCTCACAAATCTCTGCCTTGACCATTTCAATGCTCGAAGTTTAGCTTTTAAAATAAACCTACAAAAGTGAGGAAAGGCAAGTCTTGAGATCTCAGACACCAATGAAATTTTTTGTGAAAGTTGATATATTAGGTTGTCAAATATCTCCTTTTCGCCTTTTTGTCTTTTGAAATTCGCGGCTATGTATAAAGCGCTACAGAGTTCATATTCTGAAATACTATACATTTTTGAAAGGTCTTTACATAACCTACAAAATGGCGTTATGCATGATTGGTTTAGATATTGCGTTCAACAGTTATAGACGTGTAAACATGGAGTTCTGTAACGCCGAAATTCGTTCCATTTAAAAGTTTTCCTTCGTTAAAAGCAAATCCGCTAGAGAAACGTGAGATTAATCGTGATTACCTCCTGTTCCTGTCCACGGCGAATGCTCTTGTTGCTGTAAAATTCAACTCAAAAGAGGCTTGTAAAAAGTGGCTGTCCGAGTTCTTCGCAAACAAGGAGTGAGCTTCTACGAGGCGAGTATTATGAAGTTGTCGTCTAGTTGGAAGCAGATTATCGAACGAAACGGCGCATATTTGAACTAAATCCGATCACTGACTTATTATAAAGCAATGAATAAAGATCAAAAAATCAGAAGGGAGATATTTGACAATCTATATATTTGGCGACGCCCACATTAAACATATCTTTAAATTTATTTAATTCACACATTCACAGGTTAATACTAAGTTCATTTATATCAGTTTGTCAAAAAAGTATTGCGGTATTTTTATTGAATTTTTTTTTGATGACTCATACCCAGCTCTTAATCGATGCCACGGCTGCTACTATGCCGGCCTCTTTCGACCAATTCAGCGATTTTGTCGCAATTTTCGACGACAGGCCTTCCGGAGCGTGGCGCAGCTTCGACCATCTCTACACCAGAACGAAAACGTTGAAACCATCGTTGTGCGGTGGAAATGGAAACTGTATCGGGCCCACAAACTGCACAAATTTTATTGGCGGCTTGAGATGCATTTTTGCCTTTATCTTAGTAGTACTGTAAAATATGCCGTATTTTCTCTTTATTTTGTTCCATGTTTGCGACGCTATAACTCACGAACAACTTAAAAGAAACGACAAAAACACGTGTTAGCGCGTGAAATGAGCTTTCCAAAAAGGTATAGCATGACCCGATGCGACGAATAAAACTAGAACTACGCGCTCTCAGCGCCAACTAGCGAAAATACCGCAAGACTTTTTTGACAAACAATATTAGTACAATTAAAGGTTAAGTTATCCTACATTCTACTTCACATTGTTATCCTAAGAGTTACAGTACTGCTTTCTTTCTTACATACATTAATTAAGCTATCATAATAACACATTACATATTGATAGCAGCATCACCTTATGCTTGTCGATCGTCGTTACCTATTAAGCATACTCGTATAAGATATTAAATTCTAAGCTAAGCATGTCAGTTGGATTTTGGTTACCACGTCGCCCAGACATGTATTAATAAACCAGGACTCCACATATATACATATATATAGAGTCGATGAAAATCGATATTGGCGAATATTGGCTCACAATGTCAACCTAGAAACGAGTGAAGAAGCACTTACCGGTCAAATTTCATATAATATGTATATTTTGTTTTGGCTGGAAAAAAATTGCATAAAACTATCATTAAACTAAAAGTTAGCCTGTTTTCCCAATAAATTTTCTTTCCATCAAATACGGCAATGCCGCTTTTTAGTGACAATGTGGCAGGAGCCTAATAGCTCTTAAAGTAAAATGTCATTAGAATGCATTCGCTAGTCAATTTAAAAATTATTTAGAACCGACATAGGATTGTAAACACCCTGCAAAGTAGCAGCGAATAATAATTGTTATCATCATTTTTGAAAAGTCAGTGACCCTCTTTATATATCGAGATTTAGGAAATGTCAGTCAAATTCGAATTCTTTCAATAAATTTTTAGCACAGAATTATGTTGAATTAGAAATATGCTCACTTAATGCTAATTAAAATATATAAATAGGATCTAGTAAATATGAATAAATTATTTTTGCATTAAATTGAAGGTTTTATTTAGCATAAGTAGAATAATCCGATTTAAGACAAGGATCCACCCTTTTCGGATAAGTTGTAGTCAGTTTAAAAATAAATCCATACTGACAGTCTAGCAACGCTCGTCTTCTTCTTCTTCTACTCGTACCTATTGGAAAAAATCTTTGAATAGTCGATTTTCTCAAGCTTTTCGTAAAGAGAAACTTTCAGTTTTAAATCTTTCATCATAGACAGACAGACTATAAGGTGTAAGAACCTCCAAATAAAGCTCCCTTAATTTCTGGCGAGCCTGTGTCGATGTATAACCCGGCGTCCTTATGGAACACAATTTATCTCCTCAGACGTTGCAAGTGGTGATAGTGCAGGTCCGAATTCATAGCTTGAATGAATTAAAGGTGCTCAAAGTAGATGATTCTCAGTCAACCGCATTAAACATGTTTTTGATTTTTAGTAAGAAATTAATTAATTTTTTTGTGATTTAGCAGTGATTTGCAGATGGAATTCATTTAATCGATATGTGGCGAATCTAATTTAAATAACTCCCAATGGTATTTGTGTTATGTTTAGCTCCTAAGCAATCTCTCAGTAGCATTCGACGATTTGTCTGCTCGCTACCTTTTCAACAAGTTTTAATGTAAAAACTACAGAAAATTTATCGATACGAGAGTACTATTTAAAGTATATAATATATATTCACTAGGCAGCTTGGCGAATCGAATATAGCTATTTAATAGATAGTAAAAGTATATCGAGCAAGGGTCAAAAATTATATATGATTTTGATTATATTTTTTCTAAATATATATATTAATAAAAAATTAAAGAATCTGAGAAACAGATGTACCGCTTTTTATACCCTGAACAGGGTATATTAAGTTTGTCACGAAGTTTGTAACATCCAGAACGAAGAGTCGGAGACCCTATAAAGTATATATGTAAATTATCAGTATGTCGAGCTGAGTCGTTTTAGTCATGTCCGTCTGTCTGTCCGTCTGTCTGTAAATATACGAACTAGTCCCTCAGTTCTTAAGATATCGTTTTGAAATTTTGTAAACGTCATTTTCTCTTCAAGAAGCTGCTCATTTATCGGAACTGCCGATATCGGACCACTATAACATATAGCTGCCATACAAACTGAACGATCGGAATCAAGTTCTTGTATGGAAAACTTTCACATTTGACACGATATACTCACGAAATTTGATATAGATTACTTTCTAAGGCAACAATGTAATCTCCGAAGAAATTTTTTAGATCGGTTAACTATAGCATATAGCTGCCATACAAACTGAATGATCGGAATCAAATACTTGCATGGGAAACTTCCTCATTTGACGATATATCTTCACGAAATTGGGTGTGAGTTATTGTTTATAGATCGGCTCACTATAGCATATATCTTCCATACAAACTGAACACATAGTTACTAACAGAAATGCACCTGTGAAGGGTACTTAGCTTCGGTGTTCGTCTTTTGAAACAAACCAATCAGAATTCTGCGTAGTTGTCGAAATGCTGCTGAGTCAAAGCGTTTTCCATCGATGAAAACAAATCGTTACCGGAAAATTCTGTTGAATACGGCGGGTGCCGTAGCAGCTCTCAGCCAAGCGCTGTGATTGTATCCTCATTAGATTTTACTTTGTGTGCAGGTGCATTGTCATGTAAGAAAATTACTTTGCCCTGTCTTCTGATCATGAGCGATTAGTTTTAACTGTTTCATTATGTTTTAATAGCTCATGATATACTACACTCTTCTAATCCCACCAAATCTAGTATGTTGCCTTCTTTCTGAATCAAATTTTTTTGTCTCGGATTATCCCATGATTTTCTCCATTTGGGATTTTAAAAATAAATCCATTTTTCATCGCCAGTGAAAATTCGATTAGAAACTAATTTTTTGTTTTGCGTCTTTGAAATGAAATATAACAAGTGTTTTTTCGATTTTCCATTTGTCATTCATTTAATTCTTGTGGCACTCATTTTCCATACTATTGAAGCTTTCCGATATCAAATGGCTGGCATTTGCTTTTGTCTTAAAGTATCATCTTCGCATATCACTTTTCAACCATGTCCACTTGATCTGGGTGCTTGGGCATAAAGGGGTAGCTGGCAATGAGCTGGCCGACGAACTATAACGCTCTGCGATTGGTAGTCCTGGAATTATTCAGATTGGGCTTTTGTACATATGGTCACAATAGAGCATTGGATGCAGTGCAAAACCTCAACTATCTATCTATCTTCTCTATCCAATATTGCTTGCAGTTCGGTGGTGTCAAACTTTTTTGGTGATCTTTCACGTTCTTCATCATTATCTCTAAACCGTTGAAACCATCTTCAGCATATTACTTCTGATAGAGCATTTTTAATAAGAAATTAATTTTTGACAAGTATTCCAATTTTTTCAAATTGAAACAAAAAATTAAGGATTTCCGCAGATCATCACTTCTGGGTACAAAATTTGACATTTGCAACACAATGAGGAAATATACTGTTGTTGTTTTGAAAAATAGAACTGCCACCATTTTGCAAGCAAATTGACTAGCAATTTTTTGGAGTTGATAAATAACTTTCTTCCTTCCGTTCGGGGTACGAAAATTTGAACGATTTCTTCGCGTCACTAAACGGACGCAAGCAACTATTTGAATACTTTGCATCGAGCAGTTTGTGGAGTGCCATCAAGGAAGGTAACTTATTATTCACTAAATTGTACGATCTAATAGTGATAAATTAATAATAAGAAATAATCTCTTTTATAAATATTTATTGCAACTGTCAACGAAATATTTCATTTCCGTTATACATATATATAACCTCGCCAATGAAAAATATGAATATGAAAATATATTTGCAAACAAATTTCACGGCAATCAACGGGCGCATAAACAAAATATACTCACATGTACGAAGTACCACATCAATTTTTTGCGGCGGCAAGGAGCCTTCAACTTTTTACAACCACCAACACATACACATACACACCTATATCACACATATGTATGAAGACTTTCCGATGGTTTAATAACGAACTTGGACGGAGGGGAAAAAGATAAAGGCGAGAGGGGGTTAAAAATTATTGCCACTATGTCAAGGCAGCATGTCGCCGTCAGCAAAGCCGAAAACAGCACGGTGCCATGGCACGTTGAAGACAGAGAAAGGCTGGCGCATGGACTGCCTGTCGACCAAGCAACCAGCCAAATGACTAACAAAGACGAAGTCCTTTGCGGCATAAATGACGACTCAGCGAATGACTGACTGACTGACTGACTTTTTCACGCTAACTGCCCGATTGTTTCGCCTTGCTTTGCTTTGCTTCTGTCTCTTATACACATCTAGATGTGTATAAGAGACAGGTCCTTTGCGGCATAAATGACGACTCAGCGAATGACTGACTGACTGACTGACTTTTTCACGCTAACTGCCCGATTGTTTCGCCTTGCTTTGCTTTGCTTCGGTCGAAGCGCACGGGTGCCACCGGCACAGCGGTTAGCTGCCAGCGCCACCTTTCGCACTGAAAAATGTAATTGGCACCACGATGACATGTTGTGCTTGGAGAAATGAGTTACGATTTGGTGACACGTCCAACAGCGGTGCACCAACACAGATGCGAATGCACACGTCACACTCACATATATATGCAAATGTTTGTTTGTGTGTGTACGGGTACTTGGCCAGATTGGCAAGGGCACTTTCGCTTTGAGCGCGACTCGACGGCAAAAATGAAGCAGTGTGCCAGCATGGCGGAACTGGAGCGGCGCTGTTACGCTAAATGTAATAACCGTTACCTACACACATACAAGGCCGCAATCAGCGGCGGGCGATCGCGCTTTGTTGTTGTGGTAGCGCGAAATTTCTTAACCATGACGCGTCGTAAAATTTAGTTTTGCGTCAATTTACTCGTCTACTTTTATTTTGGCAAATATTTATATGCATGTGTGCATATGTATGTTATTTCATGCGGCTACGACCGCATTGCCGCAACATCGGCGACAAATAAAATTTATGAAATTTTTCAGTAACAGCGAATTTCTTGTAACCCTTGGCTGGCAGCCAGACTGTGTGCGGTGAAGCGACGCGGCGTAGTTCCGGGTCAAAACGAACGTAAATCGCTGCAGAAAAGCAGCAAGCAGAGAAAGAAAACTCGTACGACACATTAGCGTATGGCCTGCCGGTGTCTTAGTGCTTCGTTTCCGAATTCTTTTGAAACACATACACACACAAACACGTGTGTGTGTCCTTAGCACGTGTTGTTGCTGAGTAGTTTAGCGTACGCCAGGTCGTATGAGTGATATTTGCTTGTCGACATATTTGTTTTATGCCCACTTTGTTATTTTCTGGTTTTATGTGGCCTACTGATTTTTATGTGCACTCTTGCTTTGTGTTATAGAAAATTTAGCATTTTAATGTGTGACGGGGATGTATGACTTTGAAGGTTGTTGATACTGCCGTTGTGTGTATGGGAAAGCATTTGTGCGCTAGGGATGGGAGGTGATTTCCATTGCGCTTTGAAATCGTGGAGAGATTTTATAAAGAAATATCTATAAATTTGTAAGTTGTGTCCTTATTAGGTGTTTGGTTTTGTTTGTAGAAAAAATTTAATTATACATATACATTGTGAAAATCATATTTCGAAGGATGTTTGAGTATTACTTTTCTAGCGAAGTTTACTAGGTATTATCTCATGCAAGTATTTCGCGTTCACTATCTAACTATATGTATGTATGTCTACACTGTGCTACTTTGACTAAATTTTTGTAGAAAAAATGCTTCGAAATATAGAGTAGTTATGTAAAGATTTCATTTCACAATCGATATAATTAGATATTTGTTGTACATACAATAACAAAACTGAGTGTATTTATTCTTTAGATTATTTTCTACTATATTTTTACATTTCTATTTTTCTTTAAAGACCTCGTTTAGGTTTTATGTCGAAAATGATCAAAATATGTTGAAAAATATTTAACATTTGTGCTTCGGATGGACCTAAGTATTCAATAAATTATCATTACTAAGATGGTGATTATAGAAAATCAGTTGGAAAATAAAATTCGTTGAATGTATTTTGGCTTGATATATGAGTGTTTGAGAATTTGCTTGATAAGCTGTCCGAAGTGTTCTAAGTAAGCTATCTAACTTAAGTTTGAATTGCAAAAGGCGTTTCGATTAAAATTTCCAACTCTTGTCACCGTTTTTTTACATAACATAGAGTTTTTTTTTATTTTTAAACAAGTAAGGTAGAGCAACCGAACGTTTTATCCTCATGCAATTTGCAAGAATAAAAGCCAGGGAAATGCTGTAAAACCAAACATATATGTAGAGTGAAGTCAACCGGATGTTCGAAAATCCCGATATTAGTTATATAGGGGCTAGGCTAAGTTTTCGCTAAAATCGATCTATTTTAGGCACAAAGATACACTGTTATGAATACTACACTCTTCTTTTTCTTTACTGGTGTAGACACTGGTTACCCGGTTATAGCCAAGTTAAGAAAAGCAGTCGTTTCGCCTTTTCGCAATTTGCCAGCAATTCGAGATATCAAGTGCATTCAGGTTCTTCGCCACCTGATCCCTCCAATGGAGTGGTCTTCCTCTTTCTCTGCTTTCGTTGGCGGCTGCTGCATTGAATACATTGAGGGCTGGAACGGATGTCATGACCTGGCTAGCGTAGCCGCTGTCCCCTAATTCCCTAAACTACGTCAGTTATTATATAATATTATCGAATGTTATACTCGCCGTTGCCAATGTGCCAAGGGCCATAAATTTTCCGCAGATGCTTTCTCTCGAAAACTCGTTTCAATTGTTGTCATCGCCTATGCCTCTGCACCATTTAGCACGACGAGAATAATGTGTGACTTATAGAGTTTGGTCTTGTTCGTCGAGAATGGACTTTACTTCTCAATTGTGATTTTTTTTGCTTTTATTTTGATTAGATAGGGCAATCACTGCCTAGGCGATAATATTAAAAATCTCATCGGATGCCAATTTTTGAAGTTACAGACCCAATAAATCATAATAGTAACTTTTTTAAAATTAATATATTTACTATGGTTAAAACTCCTACAATATTACCAAATCTGAAAGCCCCTACTCAGCTTAAATTTAGCATTTAACACATCAGTTATGTATTTTGAAGTGATTTTGGGATGAGTTGGTCCACAATAATTTATCGATTGTTCGAAAAATTCTTCCATCACTAAGGCACACTCTGCAGCAAAAGTGACACGCACTTTGAAAGATAAGATGAATAGCACCGAGAGTAGAGTGCTGTACGAGTATTTATTTATGACGCTGGCATAAATTTTGCTTTATTTCTCTTTTCTTCACTTTTAACACACTGCAATCATATTTCTCACTTCTAAAAATCTGCTTCCGTTCCTTGATGTCTCTCATTTCTTCTTTTTATTCAGCAACTAATTTATTTGCATTTTTTTGTTTGTACGCATTTTTATGTAGCATTCTTAAATGCCAGTGACATGTGGTTTGTTTTCACATTTCTTTTGCTGTCACTCGATTTGTCTTCCCTGCTCCAGTCATCTTTTCGATTTATTTTTTTTATAGTTTTTGTTCAGTGCTATTTGCAGCAAATGGTGAGTATCACGGCCTGTGCCCATTCACTGTGCTGTCCTGCTGAAAATTCAAGTGCGTTTTGTGCTGACGTTTGGACTTGACAAATTTATATCATACTCGACCTTTTTCATGCACATCGATGTGTTCGTTGCAGCTTTCACTTTCTTACCTTGTCATTTTAATTATTGGTACAAGATACGAGTATTAGTATCTCAATTTTAATCTCACAGGGTGTAGTATTCAAAATAGCGTGCTACAAAGAAACAGTTGACTGTATCGTGAAAGAAGAAGAGTCGGTAAACGCACAGACTGTAAGGAGAACAACAAAGATCAAGCAAGCTTAAGGGGTCAGTAGGGTAATGCTTTTTAATATTTTTTTTTCTTTTTGCATTTTCTATTCCCTTATACCATTTGCTTAATTTTTTTAAATGTTCACAAAATGTTTGGCTATCGTTCTTACTAGTTTAGAATACTTTTTAAGAATCAATTTTTTTTATTGTGAAAAAACGCATCTCATTCACCCAGCCATTTCTCCAACAGATGTCATCAAATAATTCCGAAAATATTTGTTTATAAACTGCAGGATATACCTCATGATATACCTCATGATATGTTAAAAAGGTTCTATGGTATAATAAAAATTTCTATGAAAAAAAAAAAAAACCAGATTACCTTACTGACTCCTTAAGGGGGGTGCCTGATTTAGAAGCTGCAAAAAATCGATTTTTTTGTTTTTTGCTTAAATTTCTTTAAAAAATATCTAAGAATATGCTCCCAAAGTTATAGATGGGAATTCGAAATATTTTCGAAGCTAGAAGGGAAATAGTGACCGAGCGTCTAGCTTCCCAAAAACAGAATAGAAAAAATTTGGTATTCAAACAATGTGAAAAGTCTTCGGCCTACCATAGTAAAACAATTTTTTTTTGTCAAAATTGCTTTTTTTTTTTTCAACATAATTCCCTTAAATTGCAAGGGTTCGCGCAGCTGTCGCACTAGAATCAGTTGTTTATAAATTTGCTGAATGACAGATTAGAGTATTGTTCACAAGTGTAGAAAAGCATTTTGCCAAAAGTGAACGCCAAAAAAAAGTGATCAGCGATGGAATACAAACGTAGTAGTGCGATTGCTTTACATTTAGCTGGAAAATCACAGCCAGCAATTGTTCCTGCGCTCAAGCACCTTCATGTCAATAAAGTTTTTGTTTATCGCACCATCACTTGTTGCAATGATACTGGTAGCGTCGCAAAACGCCATGGAGGTGGTCATGAAAAGACTGCAATTTCACATGAGATGGTTCGGAAAGTGAAGAAGCGACTTGAGCGAAATCCACGACGAAGTGCCAATCAAATGGCTAGCTGAAAATATCCGATCACAGCATCCGACACATGTTGAAAAATGAGCTCAAGGTCAAGCCTTACAAGTCCCAAAAGGCCCATGATCTCACACCGAAGCAGCAACAAGTAAGACTTGAGAGAGCGACAAGTAAGACTTCCGTTGTGTTTTCTGACGAAAACAGTTTTCCAATTGGGCAATTTGTAAACTCTGAAAACGATAGGGTTTACTTGACCTACCGTTCACACGAGAATCTAAGTCATCGGTTGGCCGCTGTCATCGCAGATGGGCGCTCTCCAATTGTTTGCATCGAGCCTGGCGTCAAAGTATATGCGACATACTATTATCGGGAAAGTGTTCTGGAGGCTGCTTTGAAGCCGCGCGCAAGCAAACATTTCGGTCGCAAATCATGGACGTTTCAACAAGATTCAGCACCGTCTCACAAAGCGCGAGTGATCCAAGAATGTACATCATTAGCACCACACAATGGCTCTCGAATTCACCAGATGTGAATCCATTGGATTATTCTCTCTGGGCCATTTTGGAGAGCAAGGTCCGAAGTAAAACATATACCAGTCTCGGGATGCTGATGAAACCCATTGTCCGTGAGTGTGCCGAAATACCGGCAAGTCACATTCGGGCAGTTGGCGATTCGTTTTTTGACCGTCTCATGGCCATAGTTAAGGCGAAAGGTGGTCATATCGAGCAACAGTGAATTGTTCCTGAATTTATGATTATTTTCACACATTTTGTTCTTTAAAATAAATTTCTAAACCGAATTTACGGCTTTTTTAATTGGTTACACTTCGAGTGCCCTGTATAAGCAACACTTAAATTTTTCATTACCATTTTTGTAGTTCGATTTGTCTTTTGCCTCAGTTTCGGCGCTCACTTTTATATTCGAGGGAAATTTCTTCCCAGCGAGCATTCTTTTAAGACCTAAAAACAGGAAATAGCCGCTGAACGCCAGATCTGGAGAATACTGTGGATGTGAAAGCAATTTGAAGCCTAATTCATAAATTTTTGCCATCTTGGGTTTTTGCGATTTCGTCTTTTAAACGGTCTAATAACACTATTTAATAGTTGCTTCCTTTTTCAAGGTAGTATGTAAAAATTATTCCATATTCATAGCAATGATAGCCGATTGGATTGGATTGGAGTTCGGAGTGAAATGTTGGAGCCTTGTTTCATCCATTGTCTTATATCGGGTTTATTATGCTTGAATATCTTCAAATACTGCTCCGAATCATCAACTCGTCGTTGGTTGTGAACAAAAGTGAGTTCGCGTGGCACCCAATTTGTACAGCGCTTTCTCATACCCAAATATTTGTGAATGATATACATTACATACTCAGTTGATATCTTTAGAGAGCCTGCTATCTCGAATAACTTTATCTTATGGGCATATAGAATTATTTTGTGGATTAGGGGTAAATAAAAAATTGGTTTAATTCTAGTAGCGCCATCTCCGTGACTTATTATTGGTGCTTACAATGGCCAACCTACATGGATATATTTTTGTCAGAATTCTAAGTGGGATCATCTCAAAACGATACTGAAGCAAACCTAAAAATAGTTTGTTTCGATTACATCGAAGCTATAATACCCTTCACAAATACCGAAAATTCCTTACAACAACTTGAGTTTGGTCGGACTGTTTGTATGGCAGCTATATGCTACAGTGATCCGATCTAAACAATTTCTACGCATATTTTTCCAATGCTTGGGGCAATAAGCCATGCCAAAATTCTTGAAGATATCTCGTCAAATGAATGAATTTGAGTCCGATCGTGCAGATTTATGACAGCTATATGCTAAAATACTACGATATTGCCAATTTTTTGGGGAAATGTGTGCAAAATTACAGATGGATGGCAGACTGACGGACTATAGTTTATAAGGTCCTCAACGTTGTCATGTGGTTCCATAGGAGCCCCTATGAATAAGTTTCTCGAACATCTGAGCAAATTTATTAAATTTTTTAATATAAATTAATTTTGTTTAAATCCCAATTGTCACGCATTTATGTTTCTTCTTCTCCACACATATGTAAATACTAACATGCATCGTCTTGCTAGTGAAAGTGTACACATTTTATGGCCAACAAGTACAAGTAGAAATGCCAGAAAGAGCTCACAAAGTAATTTGAATAAAATTAATTGCCAATTTGTTGCTAACTGTAAACACAAACCGCATTCTAAGTAAAAATGCAAATGCAAAAAAGTGCAACAACAAACGTATTTTACTTTCACACACACACGCACCTACATTAGAAGTTCATATACACACACCTACATACATATAGGCAAAAATGCGATAGCAGAATTCTTTTCGTTTAACCTAATTTAGTGGGTCTGCTTCGTGCGGCTGTTGTTGCTTGCTTCCGTGCAGCTACCGCACCAATCCACCATTGCGCCACTCATGTTTGGCGACAGTGGATAAGAGCCTGCGACAGCCAACAAATGCTCGAAGTTCGTGCCGAAAAGCGTTTTGTGGCAGCTCATTAAAATGCAGAATGCAATTATTTGTGATTCGGATGGGACGGCACGACGGAACTAAAAGTTGGACTAGCGTGCGCTTGTATGTGTATGTGTGTGTGTGATTGAATGCTTGTAGATATTAAAGCAAAAGAGGACATTTCTCGAAATCAACTGTTGCGTGACTGGCTTAAAAAATGCTGCGCCAGCAACTTGACCAACAACTTACTTGCCGTCTACATGCAAGAGAGCGGGCGAGTGTGTGTGGCAAAAATGACACACGTATTACAATTCTTAAAGAAACGCCTGCAAATTGTACAAGATTTAATCGGGATTTTTTTGGAAGTCCAGTTACGTGCGTGCGAGTTATCGAGTACTACATGAGGTTAGTTCTACATAATACATACTCTTTTACATATATAATAATACAAATTTAGTTGGTTTAATGAAGATTTTTAGATGATGTATTCGATTTTTCAAATTTTGTCCTTTGTGTTACCCAAAAACCCCTTAAAATGCGTCATCTCAAATGGGAGAAGCCTTTTGAGCTTACCACAAATTAATTTTAGCCACTTCGTTGGTTCTCCAAAGTTGGGTCTAACGGGATTTTTTGATGCCAGTTGCTTTTTCCAAAAGTGTGTTTATCGTGATATTTCAATTTAAGTCTTTCTCCATTATAGCTCTGGCCAGGAGTGTCAAAATACCGACAGTCAGATGAGAAAGTAGTTTGGAGGTCCTCTTACGGTTCACTCAGGGCCAGAAGGATTCCGCAACCGCACTAGTACCAAGTTTCTGACAGTCGCTTGCCGAGCTCACTGGAGGCCAATAGGTCTAGCGCTAGAACGTGGAGGATAGCCGACTCGTTTCCATTCGTCTGAAATTGGGTCTGACATATGAGTACTCCTCTAGCAAGCTTGTCGGCTTTGAAGTTTTGAACAATTCCGCTGTGACGAGTAAGTGGAGTAAGTAGACAAACAAATCTAAAATGGAGCCATCTCCATCGAAAGGCGTTACTAGTAGTCTGCTATCTTGAAACTAGAGTTGCCAAAAGAATCCCCCTCCGAGCCTTCCTCTTAATATTGAAAGCTTAATTGGTCTCGTTCCCAACAGCCTTGCCCTGATCGTGATCTAGATTGTAACTAACTAGATTGTACACTAATTTCAGCATTTTTGAAGAAATATGGACAGATGTTTCTACGGGCCCACAAACCACACCAAATCGCTGGTTTTTCTGGATGAAATGGCCGCTCTTGAATCTCTTCAGGTTCCTCTTCGTCCCAAATGCGGCAATTTTGCTTGCTTACAAATCTCTGGAGCCAGAAATGGACCTTATTGCTAAATAAAATTTGACTCGAATTAAGAGCCCATAGAGCGAAGCAATGTCGTTATGGAAGGACGAGCGTTTTCAGTTCTTGCTCAAGCTGTATTTTTTACGCTTTCAATTTAAGATCTCGATGTAAAATGCGGCAAGCCGTTCTATCCGTTAGTCCGAGCAGCCACGGTCTTCGCTTACACTATTCTCTTCACTGCGTACTGGACGTGGTCTATTCGTTCGAATATTATGCAATA
The DNA here is from genome assembly GCF_001853355.1 of Bactrocera latifrons. Lineage (NCBI taxonomy): Eukaryota > Metazoa > Arthropoda > Insecta > Diptera > Tephritidae > Bactrocera > Bactrocera latifrons. The sequence goes on from NW_017534786.1 coordinate 223,814, forward strand.
ATGACAATAGTGAATGCTGTGTCTCAAGATGCGAATAGCACGCTCAGTAGGTTGAAACACAACTTTACAGAACATAAATTTTCGTATTAAAGTTAAATGATTTGTAAACGTTGTTCAAACGCCTTTTCACTATGAAATGCCAAACAATAATAAAAACAAATACAACAACAAATCATCTACAACTAAATTCCGAATCTATATAAAATTTCTAATTTCTTTCTATATTTAATATGCTTGTCGTTATTGGTCCTCACGTCGCTTTCTCAATTCCTCCCTACTATTTAGTTACGGGTATTTTTTCCTGGAATTGTTTTCTAAACAAAAAAGTCGCTGAAAATATAAATTGCTACCCTACTGTTATTTTTGCTATCCCACTTTTACCGTCCTCCTTTTGGTTTCCATTCGTGGTAATTTATTTCCTTCCATTGAGCAATTTGCCGGCCGATGACACATTTTAATTAACAAGGAAATTAGTATAAATCCAAGCACGAACCATAAAAATTAAAATTTCATGTTGATGCCCCGTTATTTCGCGTTGACGAGCTTCCACGTTCATCGTGACATTTACTCACTAAATCAGCTTAACCAGTGCTGCAACTGGCGCTGTTCGTATTTACATAATGGCTGCGACATGAAAAGGATTCATAACTCGTTTTTGCTATTGTTTTAATGGCAACAACACTCGCTGCCAACCAGCTGTGACCATGGCGGGAGGGAGTGTGATTGCAACAGGCACATCCGTCATTGTGTAGGTCATTGTTAGTTGTGTACTATATATGTATATTAGAAGTGTGCTATGTATGGGTGTGTGTAGCCGAGTGAATTGGCGATGTTGGAAATGTTGTCTTTCGGCTGAAAGTAGAAAGTGAATGCACAAAATGTGTAACGATTGAATAAATAGAAGGACGCAAAATTCGGATGCACAGGGCAATATTTTGGTGGGAAAAATAACATAATAACAACAAGTAAGGAAGGGCTAAGTTCGGGTGTCACCGAACATTTGATACTCTCACATGATAAAGTGATAATCGAGATTTCAGGCGTGGTTGTGAACCGATTTCACCCATATTTGGTACATGTCATCACGGTGTTAAGAGAATATTATATACCGAATTTCATTGAAATCGGTTGAGTACTTCCTGAGATATGGTTTTTGGTCCATAAGTGGACGACGCCACGCCCATTTTCAATTAAAAAAAAAAAACCTGGATGCAGCTTCCTTCTGACATTTCTTCCGTAAAATTTAGTATTTCTGACGTTTTATGTTAGTCGGTTAACGCACTTTTAGTGATTTTCAACATAACCTTTGTATGGGAGGTGGGCGTGGTTATTGTCCGACTTCTTCCATTTTTGAACTGTATATGGAAATGCCTGAATGAAACGACTCTGTAGAGTTTGGTTGACATAGCTATAGTAGTTTCCAATATATCTACAAAAAACTTAGTAGGGGGCGGGCCCACGCCCACTTTTACAAAAAAAAATTACGTCCAAATATGCCCCTCCCTAATGCGATCCTTTGTGCCAAATTTCATTTTAATATCTTTATTTACGGCTTAGTTATGACATTTTATAGGTTTTCGGTTTCCGCCATTTTGTAGGCGTGGCAGCGGGCCGATTTTGCCCATCTTCGAACTTAACCTTCTTATGAAGCCAAGAAATACGTGTACCAAGTTTCATCATGATATCTCAATTTTTACTCAAGTTACAGCTTGCACGGACGGACGGACAGACGGACAGACAGACATCCGGATTTCAACTCTACTCGTCACCCTGATCATTTGGTATATATAACCCTATATCTGACTCTTTTAGTTTTAGGACTTACAAACAACCGTTATGTGAACAAAACTATAATACTCTCTATAAAGAGAGTATAAAAAGGGTTGAAATATTAGATAAAAACGTTCTTAGCATCTGATCAAATTTGATCCGGACTAGTTGTTCGTTATATCCTGAACAGGGTATATTAAGTTTGTCGGAAAGTTTGTAACACCCAGAAGGAAGCGTCGGAGCCCTATAAGGTATATATATAAATGATCAGTATGTTGAGCTGAGTCGATTTAGCTATGTCCGTCTGTCTGTTTATATCCTCAGTTTTTAAGATATCGTTTTGAAATTTTGTAAACGTAATTTTCTCTTCAAGAAGCTGCTCATTTGTCGGAACGGCCAATATCGAACCACTATAACATATAGCTGCCATACAAACTGAACGATCGGAATCAAGTTGTTGTATGGAAAACTTTCATATTTGAGAAGATATATACACGAAATTTGGTACAGATAATTTTCTAAGACAGCAATGTAATCTGCGAAGAAATTGTTCAGATCGGCTTGCTGTAGCATATAGCTGCCATACAAACTGAACGATCGGAATTTAGTGCTGGTATGGAAAACTTTCACATTTGACAAGATATATTCACGAAATTTGGTACAGATTATTTTCTAAGGCAACAGTGTAATCTGCAAAGAAATTGTTCAGAATCAAATGCTTGGATGGGAAACTTCCTCATTTGAAAATGTATCTTCAAAATAGTTGGCACAGGTTATTTTCGAAAGCAACAATGTAATCTCCAAAAAAATTGTTCAGATTTAAGTTACTAAAATAAATGCACCTGTGAAGGGTATATTTGATTCGGTGCAGCCGAAATTAACATTTTTTCCTGTTTTACTTTATCCATGGTGAAAATAGTCAGACAAACTTTTCGGGTCGTAACCGAACAGTTGCCAAGCACACTCTAATTAGGAAAAACACCGATCCGGGTCAAATTTGATTAGGGGTCTGAAAAGGGTTTCCAATAATTTAATATTTGAAATTCGATATTATATATCGATCTCGAAAAATATTGCTCACAAATTATCGTCTATTAAGCATTAATAGGAAAACCAAAATTATTACAGGCCTTTTAGAAACTGGGGAAAGTTATAGTTTGCACGGAAGCTTCGCAGAAGTCTGGATATATTGGAAGGATTTCTAGAAGTATGCTTCTAGAGTTTCATTATTATACTACAAATATTTGCCCTTATTTGCAATTAGGAAGGCATGAGATATTCATATTCGATATATGTGACTAGAAAAGTTAAATACGCCACAAGATGGAGTTCTCTCTCCTCTTCTATTGTTGTTAAATAAACAATATTAATCACTGCAAACAGGACGTAATGAAAATGTAATAAACCAAAGTTAGTTTGTTAAGTGAGATATATGAAATTTCTCTAAGGGTTATGCTGAGAGCAATTTTTTAATCAAAATATATGCAGATAATAATGACCACTATGGCATTAATCTTCAACAAGCTACCTCACTAAAGACAGCTTTAAACTTAATTTTTGTAATAAAGGAGAGGGTAGTGGATCTGCTTAGGAATGGCGGCAGATAAGATTATATTTTAGAACACCCCTAATACTCCTAATATAATAAAAATTGCCAAAAAAGTAAAAGTGGTTGCCTTCCCAACTTAGCTAATTTATAATATTATTAACTGGAAATGAAATAAACCAACACAACTGTTGGATTAATGACATTATAATGACGCATAAAATAGCACTAAAACCCTTCCGGCGTAGCCTGTTTTGCGCAACCAATTATCAAACTCGAGAAAAGAAAGAAAACACAATAAAAAGACACGCACAACCTTATTACCCGGGACTTAAGCCCGTTCGTTATTGAGGCGAACGGATCATTAGTTAAAAGCGCGAAGCAAGAATTATGAGTTTTATTGCAACAAAAGCATTTGTGAGCGCATAAGCAACAGCGTTACGCTTTCCATTTAATACCAACAACAATAAACGTAAAATTTTACTCCTCTACTTGCTAGCTGCAAACGGTGGGCGACAGCTTTGTGAAATATACTAAAAGAAAATGTCGAGAACGATGAAAGAAAAAGGATGAAATCTAATGCCTCTTTAATGGGGCGAAATTAGTAGCAAACACGCCAATGTCTAATAGCCCAAATAGTAGAACGACTCAGCGTGTTCTTTCCTTTAAGAAATGTCTATTTGAAGGAAATATACAAATGTTTGTTAGTTAAAAAGAAAGCAGAAAATGTATTTTATTAGGGTGGGTTGGGTTGATAATGCTGAACATTTAGGCAGGAAATTGCTTAAGATGGGCATTTTATCATTTTATTTGTATTACTGATATTTATTGCGGTTATTATTATTAATGGTGGCTGTGAAGCTCATTTAAGCCTTCTTCATTTTTTTATATTTATTTTGTAGATATTGGAAAGCACGAAAATGTGTAGGGGTATGACGGAAGTAGCTTTAAATTTTTATATTATGACATTAAGTTAAGTGATCTGTAAATTATGAGGTGTAAGGCGTTTGGTCAGAAATAGACTAAATAGTCTCTGCAGAAGTTAGTATTCACAACCGGCCAAACCCTTTTTATATTAGCTTGAAAGTAAATGCTCCGGTAGAAATATATTTTAAAGACTTCTTTTCTACCAAAAAATACCGCTTCAACATAAGCCAGTGAATGGTGAAACGGCGGGACCACGATTGGCTGGAGGAAAATTTACATATAGAACCTTCGGGCAATCAACGACTATATGACCCCACTTTTCAACTGGGAAAGAAGGTTCAAAGTAAATATAGAAAAAGATGCCTCGCGTTTGTTAGTTACGCGCAACACTCTAAAAATCTGTACGGATGGCTACAAAACGGACGATGGCGCTGGTGCGGGAATGCACTGTCCAGAGTTAGGCATAAGAAAACCTTTTAATTAGTAGTATATTTGAAGCTAAGGTCTTAGCTATTGTGAAAGTCGCAGATTGGCTTCTAATGCACCTGTAGGCAATGCCAGAGTCAACATCTATGTAGACAGGTATGATACACTAGAAGATGTATCGTGTTAAGCGAAGAAGCGTTGTGACTATAAAATGTCGCGTGTTTTTTGAAGTTGTGTTTTGCTAATAAATAAATAAAAATAATTTACGTACACAAAACTTAACGTACTTTAGTAATCGGCAACTAATTTTATAAAAATTTAGATTTTTTTTATCCTGTAGACGATTTTGACATTTTCCTTCAGTAAGATAGGCCATTTTATCACAGAAAGATATACGACCCAACAACGAGTCGAATTTATTAAAATTTACTAGAGAAATTCGTAGTCAGTGGCCTCAACTTTAAGAGTGCTACGTCCAATTAATGGTCGTCATAATCATTATGTCAGATCAACAATTGAGTGTCTAGTGGAAAAATTTGAATCAGCGTGCCACTGAGATTAAAAGTGTCCGCAGTGTCAAGAATATTGCTGCCGCTAGCGGATCGATTGAAGGACACCCAAATCAATCTCTCACAAGTCGTTTTGAAGCGTTGGCCATCTCTGTGACTTCGTTGTGGCCCACATTCTTAAAAGATCGAATTGACGCAAGAACTGAAGCCGCTTGTCCAACAGAATCGTCGTATGATCGTGAGTTGGGCTGAGAAATAACCTGAAAATGACCGGATTTCCATTGAAATATCATCTTCAGCGGTGTGGCACATTTCTGACTGAATGGCTTCGTCAATAAACGAAATATGCGTTATTGGTCAGGCAGAAATCCACACGTATTTCATTAGTCACCATTGCATCTCGAAAAAATTGCGGTATATAGGCCGGCGGCGTCATTGGGCCATATTTCTTCCGTGATGATCACCGACACGTTACTGTGAAAGGGAATCGCTACCGCTCAATGATAACCGAATATTTTTGGCCCAAATTGGATGATACGAATCTTGACAGAAGATGGCGCCACAAGCCACACAGCGAATGTCACGATCTATCTATTTATTGAAAATCAAGGAAAGTGAACATGCCACCTCACAAAATGGCGCATACAATTAAACGTTTCGGCCGTGCGATATGATATCGTTAGACTATTAGATTAGTATCGGTGGATTTGTGCTTGGAAACAGTCGAAAATTGGGTACACCTTCTGGACTTCTGCAAACGTATCCTTGGTGGCCTCGCAAAAATAAAAATAAAAAAATCGAGCTACCGTACATAATGGCATCGAATGTGCTATCATTGGTATAAAGAATTTCATTGTTATCCCAAACCGTTTTTCTTTTATTTAAAAATTTTTTCGTTAGGAAAATAAATTGTCACAGCTGCTCAAAAATATATCATAAGAGGGTTAACAGTTATGCTCACAGCTCTATGCAACAAATATTTGATATTCTAAAAATATTTTTTTATGACTCAGTTTTTTTTTTAGTAAAATTGCCTATAATCAATTACTCAACGTACATATTTTCAGACTGGAAGTAAAGCACTTTAGAATATTTTGTATAGCATTACGTGAGTTCACATACAAAATAAATTTTAGAACACATAAAAGCGAATGTTTGCTTAACCCCCCAGTCTCGCCGTTTTTGACTTCCAAATGTTTATATACATACATATTATTATTCTATCATTTGCATATACCTAAACCATAGGTATATTAAGCAAACAAATATATTTAAGTGGTTATGCAAAAATATTTTCAATTTGCATACCAATACCATTACATTGGCATAACTTTAAAAATATTTACTTAAATATTGCTATTCAAGATTCCAGCATGACTTTTGACTGCCAACTTCATCTGCTCTTACAAGCTGGTCAGCATACGAACAAGAAATTTTGTATTTTTGCAAATAACAGTGTACAAAACTAAATGCATACAGCATGCATTGGAGACTGTGTGAATGAAATGGAGGAATAAAAAGATTGGCGCAAGTGGGTTAGCAAATTTATAATTCATAAGCACTTGCAGTGCGCTCATAAATGGGTTACAAGGCGTATGAGTAACCTTAAATGCTTGCATAGAGGAGAACAACATTTCTATTATACAAATATATCTTGTAATGTATATACATACATCTATGTATATATACATATATGCATATAAATATGTAATTTGGTTATACTTTTACATCAACAAGCAATTTGTGCAACAACTGAGTAAGCTGTTTGCTGCCGTTGTGCAAACAAAGTGAGCATTATGCAAATTGACGTGAAATCAATAACACAGCACATACATATATAACTCTGTACACACATACAAGTATTTAGTATTGCATTACAAAAGTGCTGAGGCAAACAAATAGCACACATATGTATGTATGCATCTGGGTATACGAGGTTAGTGTACTAATGTGCTTGTTGTTGGAAATATTTTATGCTCCTCAGATATTTGCACTGGCGAATCACTTTACATTTATCTACATACATATATAGGGTTATACCAGCATTTATTGCTATCCTATGCAGTGTTGTTGTTGTATTCGTTGCGCTTGGACAGGTGATGCTTCAGTTTTGTTGCAATACAATTTCCTGCTTTCATCAGTTAAACGAATGTTTACCTTAGGTTTGGCATATTTCATTCACTCACATACACAAACGTTCAAACAAACACATATACATGCATAAAAACACACATACATACACACATATATGCATAAATCAATTTTTGCTGGCTTAGTGAATTTTTTACTAATTTTTTGCAATCCATTTTACTTTGAAAGTGAGCGTTCGTTATGCTTCCGCCGTTATTAGAAGATTATCAATTGAGTTTTCTACTCTTAAAGGTAAATGCAAATGCAGGAAATTAAAGTAATTACATTATGAAGGAAAGTAAAAATAAATTTGGCAAAATGAAAATGCAAAAACCGAGTAGTGGGCAAACCCTTGTGCGTGAGCGCCTAGGCACAGCTATTTTTGTTGAGGGCGTATCTTGGAAGAAGCATAATGCAAAAGGAAAATGTAAAAAATTTGCACGCCTTTTTTCTAGTAAAAAAGAATTGGAAAATCTTTTGCGGCAACATTTTGAATGGTAAAAAAATATGTGCAGCTTAGTAAGTGAAACGAAAAGCAAATGCGTTTAGGAGAAAAACCTTTTAGCAAGAGTGCTGCATAAAGGTTCTTATTAAAACATCTGAAGTGCAGCCCACATACATTTCGAATTTCGAGGGGGTATAAAGAGAGAGTTAGGTTTCGCCATAATCTCATCTCCTTCTTCTTTTTGTCGTAATTCGTGATATTTTCTGAAAAACTATTGATAATCAAATATCTCTCGAAGCTCTCGAATTTTGTTTACAAGTTACTTATGGGTTACTTTTGACTAGTACATAATCCTTGAACTTAACGTATCATTCTTCTTCTTCTTGATTGGCGTAGAGCCGAGGCTGTTGTTGCGTTTTCATTGGGGTGGTTTGTTTACGTGGCGGGTCCCAAACCCAGCGCACAACCCTATGCAGGGAATGTTTCGCTTTCTCACTTTAGCT
>NW_017534786.1:232154-294622 GCF_001853355.1 Bactrocera latifrons
GTGAATGGCGATCAGAAAACTTTCCTCACTTGCGTGAACTTCTACACATGACTCCATCCTCCTATCATTAGGAGGACTAATTTTCGCGATTTTTTTAATATTGAAATTAACTAATCGAACAGATTTTTTTCCCTAAATAAGTACATTCATGGTAGCATCATAATCGGAACATTATCTTTCAGAACAGTATTATGCGTGGAGATTACAGGAGCAGAAAGATAATGATAATGATAATCTACCGGATGTGCGGTTGTTTAGGTTTGGCTCAAAACTATATTTATGGTATACGATTAAGCTTACTTGAATTTTTTCTTTCCGTCCTTTTGGGTCTATGGTTTCCATCATTGAAGGTTTATTCCTTCAAAAATTGCATAGTACAGATACCAACCTCTATTGCGTTCGGGTTCATCAATCTAGTATCTGACGATAACCCCAAATTAAATCTGTTTATATCTTCTGAGTATTAGATCCTTATACTTGAGTTTCAAACAAGTTTTGAAGAGGTTGTCTACATTATTACATTTCTTAGGCCCTACTAGAAACATGCTCTGTAAAGGATTTTATCGAAAGATTATTGGTTTACGAGGTATCGAGCCTCAAACCCGGCCCCGTGCTCATTATTCACGTCGCGCATTCAGCTTCAACTTGTGTTTTTATACCAGGGTATATTAAGGTTGCCACGATGTTGGAGACCCTACAAAATATATATCTAAATTATCAGCGTGTCGAGCCGAGTCAGTTTAGCCACATCATATACAGACAGATGAGCAAATAGTCTGGCTGTATATACGCGAACTAGTTCCTCGATTGTTGGTTTTAGATACACTACGAGGAAGTAAGCTTTGACCAAATTTCGTGAAAGAGAAAAATGTTGTGTGAGATAAAATTAAAAAAAAAAAACTGGATGATTTGAATTTTTCACGGAAAATTTGAGGTTATGTGAAATATGTGTACATATAGAAGTTATAAATCTTTTCATTGCCTACAACATTGGCATATACATTTTTCCAATAGGATTTGTAGCTTTGCGGGAAATTGAGATAAAGCGCAACCACACCTCTCCCCTTGTGTGTAGCGGCCTCGGATCGTCCCTAAATTATTTTTCCTTTAATGTTTGTTATTTGATCTTTCGTTTTCGCTGGGTTTTATTTGATTATGAATTTCTTTATTTCTTTATTTTTTTTATTTTTTTAAAGGCTTCTGCTTCTAGAATATACTTTGATAGTAAAAATATAGAATTGAAAATAAAATTTTTATTAGGCAAGCATTTTATTTTATTATAACAATATTAAATACATAAAGATACGAATTTCAAAATAAGTTATACTACTCAATATATTTTCTTATTTCAAATCTAAGAAATTTGTTTTTATTTTTTTATTTCCAGACGCTTATGCCCCTAAACACCCCCAGGAAAATAAATAAAGGTTAGTAATATACTACAGGAAATATTTACAATTTATATTACTAACTAGTTTAATCCTATTTATATTTTTTATAAACGTGTGATAAAAAAGATCAAATTTTTGAAGAAGTTCGAAATGAGATTTAGCATTTTTTTAATTGATGTCTAAGAATATTTTAGAGTACCAAAATAACAAAGACACCACACATTTTTTCACATTCCCACCCTAATACAAATTTATAAATTCGTAAAAGAAACATATTCATTACATTATCAATACTTGCAATATGTTAACATAAACCGAAATATAGCGAAAGTTACTAATAATCCCTGCATACCTACTGCTCCAATTCGCTTACATAAACTTCCAACGCATTCCTCTCAGCTCTCGTATAAGTAATTACTGAAGTTCACATTTTCAACGAAAATTTCCCAGACAAAATTAACACATTAACGTGCAAATAATTGACATTCGCTTTTACTGCACTGAGTAGCATTTCAGCGCTCTTGCCTCCACTTCCCTTCCACTCAATTCAGGTGGCCAAAGTGCACTTCCACTCGCTAGAGGCACTTCACAGCAGCAGCAGTACACCTGCACTCAGCTGCGCGCGTACAGCATCAAGCACATAATTTACACTGAAGTTTATATGCTAATGAAGAAAATGCCATGTTAGCTGAACCGTTTTGTTTGGCTATGTTGCATCCAACTTACGCCAGATTGGAGATGAGCACGCTGAAAATGCATGCTGAGCAAATTACGAATGAATTACTATGAGCTTAGCGGTTACGCGGCGGGTACATGAATTTTAAAGCTGGCATGTGAGAAACAACAGTGTTGTATAGGTGCTGCGTGTAATTCGCGACTGCATTTGGATAATTCAATCAGTTTACTGTTACAAATTCTGCCAGGAGCTAAATAATATTTGCTAACGCAGAAAACGAGCTAAAATTTCGCACATTATCGGAGGAGATTTTAGTGGAAAGGAGTTACAATGGTGATGGGAACACTTATGATTGCTTACATGTTTTCAATATACTCGTACCAACTTTTATGTATTATAATTATACCGAAACATTTAGGGTTCAAAATATTTTGCTGCTTACCATATAAAAAGTCTTATAAATAATCGTTGGTAACTGATGAATCTGTTTCAGAACACTTTTTTAGCTGGACTAAGTATTTATTAGTATTAAATCGTGAATATTCCAAACTATCCGGTCTTTATCTGACCATGCATTCACTAAGCTGTAATTATTAAGTAAGAGTAAATAGTTTTCCAAATGTCCTTCACACGAAAAATTCGGCGGTCCCTTTGGAATATTATGTAATTTGGGTCACATTTTAAATTAAATCAAAGCGAGAACAGGTTAAGCTTGATAGACCCTAGCAGTAACTTTAAATCTATTAAGATTGAAAACGAAATCCTACTCTAAGAGCATAATAATACGAATTTATCTGGAAGCTTGGTACATGAACGGCAGGCACAAGACCGATGCCTTGCGCGTATTTGTCTCAGGATTAAGGAGCAAATTTACAGATGTTCTCTGAAATCGAATCAAATCGCGATAGGCATGTATTGGCGGCCCTCTATGCAAGGCCGTTAGAGGAGAAAAATCTGAGATAATCTTGAAACCGATCTTATCAAAAGCAATCAATATAGGATAGGATAAAACATTTATTTAACTAGAGAACAAGGGAGTCGTTTCTTAAAATGCCACCAGGCTTAGAAAATGGAAGTAAACCCATCCTCTAGGTTCCGTCAAAATATCGGGTTTCAATGGCAGTTAGTTCAAAATTAAGTTTTGCACAATTTAAGTTCACCTATAACACATCCCTTTGGCAATAATCAACTACAAAATGTGTTCGAGCGGCCTGTAAATTCTCAAAGAATGTCTATGCCTATGGTTCACCGGCAGAAATAGAACCCGAATAGGAAACAAATGCCACTAAAAAAAGGTGTTTTACTTTTTGTAAAGTATTATAGGGTATCAAATCAGTAATGTTCAACTTGTTCCCTGTTACTATTTTCGCATATATCTTAAACCATAGAGATTTGTTAGAAAGAAAAGATCCCTATGTATTTTTAAGGTTCTCCAACATTTACCATTTCTTTGTTAGATAGGAGAGCGGCTACACTTAAAATTTATTGATTTATGTCATGCCCATAAGTTTTTGTCATCCTCTCCTTTCACTTATACCTATTAAATTTTAAAATTAACTTTTGGATTTATCGATAATACTCCTCTTTTATTGTCAATCTTAAACAAAAACAGCTACTTATTAATTCAATAATTAATTTTTAAGAGTGAAAGCTTACTAAGCAAGAAGATTTATCAAGAAAACTTTTGTGTGAGACAGAGATTTCGCTATTAAGAAAGCTTTCAATTTTTAGAGAATCTTCAATCCATCAATGTTTAAAGAATCTATCACTGTTGAAAGAATTTTCTTTGTTCAAAGTAACTTTCGTTGTTAAGAAAAGCTTTTATTGCTTAAAAGAACTTTCACTGTAAAAAAGAGATTTGACTGTGTTAACGAGCTTTTGCTGTTTATGACAAAGAAGGTTCCGCTGTTTAATAACTTTCAGAAGCCTTAGTTACCTTAAGGAGCTTTCACGTTTCGAAGCAGCTTTCACTATTTTTAAGAGCTTTAACTATTTAAAGTAGCCGCCGTTGTTTAAAAACTTTTAAAGCTTTAGTTATATAAAAGAACTTTCACTGTTCGAAGTATCTTTCGTTGCTAAACATAGCTTTAGTTGCTTAAAAGAGCTTTCACTGTTCAAAGTTTGACAGTGTTAATGAGCTTTCAGTGTTTGTGTTAAAGAAGCATCCGCTGTTTAAACATTTTCAGAAGCTTTCGTTGTCTAAAGAGCTTTCACATTTTGAAGAAGTTTTCACTATTTTAATAAGATTTTACTGCTTAAAGAAGCTTCCGATATTTAAAATACTTTCATCAACGAAAAATAAACTTTTCTTCTCGAACTCTTTTGAAAACATGTATGGTCAAGGGCTTACACTATCCGAACAATCGCTTTTGCGTAATTCTTTTCACAATCACTCGAACAAAGTTAACCATATCAGCTGATGGATCCACGGTTGTTGCAAGTATCAAGGGTTGGTAGTAACAAATAAAAGGAAGGAAAACATGCCAAGCACCTACCATGCCTGAAAGTTGATTTGCCTTTGAAAAAATATATACGTTCCCCCATCCGTATGTACATGTATTTATACATACATACATACATGAAAATCGGCATAGCTATGGTTTTTCTTTCAACAGTCATTCAGTGGAAATTTTACTTTTGTTAAAGTTTTTGAAAAATTTGAACGTGCTGCCGCCACCAGTCATTGACACACTTTTCGGCGGGTCTGCTCAATGCGAGCAAAAAGCGCAATTCTCAAAGTGCAAGGCTGGCCGCGTGCGTATACAGAGACTTGTGCAAATATGTGCACAGTTTTTGTACACATCGATTCCTAAAGGAGCGGCATTCTCATATATGTATGTATATATATCGAGTTGTGGATTTTATTTAGCGTAGGAATTTCACATTTCAGCGAAATGTAAGCTACGTTTGCCGGGGGATTCCGTTTGGCCACAACTGAAGCCTCAGCTTTCCATCTGCTACCTTTCGGAGCCAGTCAATCTGCTGCACGCAGATTACAAAAGTTCTCACATTCGTTCATTGAAATATTATCGGAGATATGTGGCCAATTGTGTTGTCTTCCTTCTTACTTTGCCGTCGTTTAATGTGCTTTTATTAATTGAATACAAACTAAATGACAGTTTGCAATTGTTTTGCTTTTAGTTAGTGATAAGAGTGAGCTATTTTTATTTTGGTCTGGAATTATAATATTGAAAACTTGTATTACGTAGTGCGGATTGAGGTTTTGACTATTACTATGTTTGCGAGTTCCAACCCCACTCAATAAAGTCTAAAAATATAGGCTAAATATTAGTAATCTGTCATCCGAGGCTGTTTTCTTCTTTTCATTGGGGAGTTTTTCGCATGGTGGGTATCAAACCCAGCCCACAACGAGGATGTTTCGCGTTTTCAGTTTAGCCCGTCTTGGTTTAAGATCGGAAGTCGTGAACTGCTTGAGACCTATGTAAAATAATCGTTTCTTTGTACTCCGAAGTGAATAGTGCTCAGAGAATTTTCCTCACTTATGTGACTTTCTGCACATGATTCCAGCCTTCTTAATTCCGCTCTTTCTAGACCGGATAGTAAACGAGGGCAAGACAAAATATCTGGTGTTATCAAACAAACAGTCGTCGCACTTGCTACTAATTTAGAATAAAAGTATTCTCTTATTAAAGTCTACAAGTCACTCATCATCCCCGTCCTGCTATGTGGTGCAGAGTCACGGACGATGACAACATCTGATGAGTCGCCGTTACGAGTTTGCGTCAGAAAGTAATAGCATATAGCGTAGTCGATGGCACGATGAAAAACACTCCAGCTCTGAAAGAATTCGACCCAGTGCTCGTGGGGGAAGCAGAGGAAAGGAAGACCTAGACTTCGTTGGAAAGAGTAGGTGGAGATAAACCTGGCTTCACCGTATAAGAGCACGCTGATTGTCGTCGACATTTGAAGCTTTCTCTTTCCTTGGCTGAGGCCTCACATGTTGGCCATTAGTCTGCTAGTTTGGGAGGTGATTTTCGCTGCCTTTCCTGCGGTGTGCTTGATTTGTACCCAGAAGGTTAGTCTGGGGTCCAGTCTTGCGTCTAGGTAGCTGTTTCTTGTGTTCTTAGTATATCCGTATATAGTATCTAAGTATTTCCGTAGTGAAGTGGAGGTTGTGTAAATCGAGCCGTGCTTGCGTCCACATCATGATCTGATTAAGCTTTCTTTGCGCTTCTTCTATACCTCGGGTTGTAATTACTGCTTCAATGTTGTCCGCATAACGAATTAAGTACGATTCATCTGGCATTTCGATTTTTAATGTACCGTCGTAGCTGATGTTCCACAAGTCTAGACCCTGAATTGATATGTCTTGATTTCTCACTACTTTGATACTGCAGTTTTCTATTACAAAGGTAGCTTCGCATCACTGCTCTGAGTTAGTCCGAGATTTTCAAGCTTTTTTCGAGAGCGTCGGTCATAGCGTTTCGGACATTTAAAGTCGCGAGCAATATTATTTTTTTGTATTTGTGCCATCCACGCTGTGCGGCTTCTATACTCTCAATGTCGCATTTCGTTGAAAGTCGCTGCGAGTCTGGGTTTAAGTAGCCTTGCATAGAGCTTTTCCGCTGTGTCAAGCATGCATACTGGACATATCTCTCAACTAATAAGAGCAGCCGATTTATAAAATTGTTATTTTGCAACTTTTAGCTACGTTTTAAGACCTCCAACAGCAATCGACAGCAAATGTCCAACTTTTACAGCAACTAACTAACGAAATTATATATAAATAAAATAGAAAAATCACTACACAATATATAATATTATATTAGTAAAGAGAATTTCGCCTGCCAGCCAATCCAATTGACGAATAAGTTTGTCGTGTAGTTAATTCAATTTCCCCGCGAATTTCAAAGACGCCTCGAAATTGTTACGCCTTTGGTGCCAAATGTTCTACTCTTTATTTATTTGTTTTCTTATTGTTAACAATAAAAACTTTCAATGGATGCTGCGAAGAAAAGGCGATAAAATGTTAAATCTATAACAACAATGACGACAGCCAGGAACATATACGAGACACCCCTTTTGTGTGGTGTGTTTGGCATGTGTTTTCAATGAAAACTGAATTTATTTCGAGAGAGATCACAGTGCACAGATGTACTTGCATATGTATAGGTAAAACGCTGTGTTTCATGAGAATATAATTGTACACCGTTTGTTATTTGGAGAAACTATTAGATTCAAGATAACAAAGTATATACAAGTTTTGTTTTATAAGGATTTTTAAATGAGATCAGCATTCAAAAAGTATGTGATATCAATGCCTATCCTATTTTAATTAAATCAATTTTATTAATAACATTTTCTTATTTAATGTATAAAATTGCTCGAGTGGCATCTTCAATTTAAACTAAAATTAAGTTCAGATACGAGTTTCGAAAAAGAGCCAATTCAGTTTCATTTAAGGGGTTCCTTAAGTACCGAGTGCCAACTTTGGACAGTTTTTAATTGATAAAAATCAATTGATATTTTTACTGTACATTTTTTATGAACTATTATACTATACTACTTTATCAAATATTTCAAGAGAACACAAAATAAAAAAAAAAAACATTATGCCTTTACCCAATATAAAGTTCTACTTCTTCATTCATAGACGAACGCAGATAATTTTTGAAAACAAAAAAGTATAGTAGAATAAAACCGAAACGAAAAATGAAATAATAAATAAAAAGTAATTTTCAAGCGATCTGATGTTGGAAAAAGCAGGCTTATATTATTTGCTTTATATTTTTAGCTGGCAACATATTTTTTTCGTTCATGGAATTTGGTGTAAACTTTCATTTCTATGTCCCGAATTCACTGTTTTGTTTTAAATTGAAGTATTTTTTTTTTTTCATTTTAATGACGTAATATCGAAAAAACGCAAATTTTTATTCAAAAAATCTCAAGTGGAAATATCAATTTTTTTTTTGGTTTGGTTAATAGGCAACTCCACGAAAAGCTTTTCATAAGCTCTTTTTGGGATCACCTACAGCTCCTTCCGTGAATTTTTTTTTTATTTCTTCGAACAGCAATTTTAGTTAATGAATTTGAAAAATCTTTTTGGCTTTAAATACGTTACCAATCGTGGCTCGATGCAATGAGCACCATCTTGATTTATAAAATTAAAAAAAAAAAAATTTCTATAAACTCGCCTCTTTGGACATCCTTAATCGTGCGAATTCGGATCCCACATTGATGGAGAGCATCATAACTGCCGATGAGACATGGGTTTAAAAGTTTGATGTGCAACCATTTCATCTTTATCGAGACGAGTCGAGCAAGAACGCGTTGCATACCTGAAATATTCACCAAAATCATTCAAACGGATTAACTAGCGGTGTCGAGCTCTTTTGCCATCTCACTAACATTTTCCTGATGATTTTCAAGCAGCATATCTCTCACTTTTTTAATATTATCACCAGTTGAAGAGGTCGAAGGTCATCCAGAATGAGAAGCATGTTTAAGGATCTGTCCACCTTCTTTGAAGGCTTTGTATCACTCGCAGGCTTGTGTTTTTGAATCACTGTAAGCCTTTCCAACATTCGCCATGATTCCGTTCACGAAATTTGGTTATGAATACAAAATTTGAGACAAATTCTTTATTTGATATTTTTATCCATTGTAAAAATCGCAACGCACTACTGAGGTGTACCGACTTAAACAGCTGCTGTAAACAAACTGATTAACAGATCGCGCTCATATTTGACGTAGTAATTAAGTAAGTTGAAACATCATTTATATGGGAATTCAAATACACTTTCAAAATGTATATTTCATATCAAATATTCATGTAAAATTTAAATTAAATTGACTAAGTAGAACGTGAGATATCATACTGAATTGGTGATGAAAGATGTATTGGGAAAAAAGTTTCAGGACACACACGCTCAAAGCTGTTAGACACTAAAACGGCAATAGCTTTGAAAATAATTGGAATTTTAAAGAATTTTTTTAAAGAAAAAAAAATCCAATATTTAAAAAACAATGTGTATTTTTTTCAAATATCTTAATGCCTTAAAACTAACTATATAAGTTATTTTATGATCAACTATATAATACAACTGATAGTATCATTCCAATAGTGATCATCAATAACGTATTTTATTGTCTGTGCTTTGGAAATTTCTTCCCTAAGTTTTGGAAATGCTTTTGGCTTTGATTGACTGCATTCCAAAAAAAATTTGTAAAAAATCAAAGTTCTCCAATAGCAATACAAAAATTCAAGCTTGCACGTTGAAATATTTAGTTTTTAGTGCTGTTATAGTCAAATAGGATACTATGCTTATTCGCTGTCGTAATTCAGGTTCACCATGTTACTGTCAGTAATATAGTAGTCATATAGTCAGTAGTAGGGCTGCTTATAGTTTGCAGACAGTACTACCTGTTCAGTTTTGTATACAATATAGTACTTTTGTTGGATTCCATTTATTATTGCAGTCATATTACACTGGAAAACTCTTTTGTTTTTAATCTGTAAGCTTACAAGTAAAATTTCACCATTTATCTTCACAGTATCTACGACTGTAATATAATTTTATATATTTACTTTAATATGTACCATGTGGTTGTACCTATTTTCGTCACTCTAACTATGGCTCTACGCTGTCACTTTTTATGCTGTAGTAAAAAGTATGCTGTAAAAATTGCACAATAATTCAAGGCAATCACAGCAACAATATTAAGCTCATGCTTTAAGCTCAACAAACAAATATTTTATGAGGTTAAATATTTATGTATAGATATAAATATATACATGGAATAAAATTTGACTCCACTTATTAAAATGTCAAGTCGGTTATGCTTTTAATGTTAGTTCAATAAAAAGATTTCTATTATTTAAATGTACTATATATAGCATTCGCAGCTTTTGAGCGAGCGAATCGGCTCCTTCAAATAATTTTCTTCGTGTTTCGTGGACAGTTAAAGGCCGCATTTTTCAAATTCGCCGAATGAGTAGTCACAGCGTTGATTTTTGTATAATATATATTTCGCTGTCAAGCTGCTCATTACGTACTTGTTTACTCGACGTTATTTTTACTAAACAAGGATAAATTTACAAGCATATCTAGGGAATCTAACCCACCTCTATTGTGCATTTCTTTATGTGTAAATATTTAGTTATAATTTTTCTTTCGTTTTGTTACCCAATTGTGGTTGTATCCGCAACTATAAACTTAAACTTCTTAAATGACTTCAATAACAGCGAAGGTTAGGTACGCCACGGCGTATAAGCAATATACTCCTTATAATGTATAAACCCTCCCTACATTAGTACAATATACTATACTCCTTATAATGTATAAATAAATAGATACATTCATTTGTATGTATGTACATATTTATTGACTTGCATCTACGAAAACTTTATGATTGCTTGCGACTCCACAGACTATTGTCAGGCTTTTAGCACTAAATAAGCCCCAAGGAGCCATAAAATGTTTCAAACTATTTCGTGATTTCAGCGCAATTGCAGGGAGTTGCCCTATCTATAAACATAGAAAATCTTGTATAAGTGTGTAATTTAATACATGGCTGACTGCCTATTAGGCTTTAAAAAAGTAAACCAACCACTCCCAAAGTTTCGAAAAAAAGCCGAAATTATGTTTTTGGTCAGAAATATGTACATATGTATTTTTTTTTTTTTTTGAAACGAAGTGCTATTCTGTGTATCCAGATGTGAGAGTGCGTATGTGTGTGTGAGTATACTTAACTTCCATGTATTTTGTCCATTTTACATTTATTGCTTCTCAGAGTTGGAAAATTTGATTTCTCTGCGGTTTATTTTTTTTGTATTTTATTTACTTGCGCGTGGGCATATAGGATGGGATGTGAGACATAACTGTGTTAGTGGTGTAGAAATGGTTACTTTGTATGCGATTTTCGCTATTCAAAATATGTAATGTTCGAAAATACTAAGACTTTAGTCGAGAAATGTATTTGGTATTTTGTATTGAAGCTGGAAGAAATACGCGAAATTAAAGCAGTAGTGAAAATCACAATTTTCAATCAAAAAATATTGGGTAGTAGAAAAAGTCTTTTTGTATTTCTAATTAAACTACAACTTATGTTTTTTATATTTATAATGAACCAGATGAGTAGCCTTTTGGTCGAACACTTTTTGACATTTTTCCACAAGAGCCTATATTTCATCAATTTAAAACTTTTCTGGTTTTTCGGCGAAAAACTGCTACAAGTAATTTTCACAGGCTTCTCTTGAAGCCAACTTTATTTCATTGAGGTAGGCCAAAACAAATGGTAGTCCGATGGTGCAAGGTCAGGGCTATATGGTGGATGTAACAAAACTTCTCAACCAAGCTCTCTCAGTTTTTGCCGATTAATCAAAGATGTGTGTGCTCTAGCGTTGTCCTGATGGAAGACGAAGCCCTTTCTGTTGATTGCTTGCTTTATTCAATAAATCATTCGATCAGCCTGAGCAGTTCAAAGCGGATGATTTCTTTTCAATCCCAGCAAACACTTAGCATAACCTTTCGTGGCGTCAGTCCTGGCTTTGCGAATATTTGTTGAGCTTGACCACGCTTGATATTACATATTTATGACAGCGCGATCTACACCGTTGGCCCATTTAAGTTTCAAAGTTGCGTTCATTGTGAAAATCACTGGCACTTCAAACCTTTTCCCCATAGCTCTAGAAAACCATTCTAAGATAATTACAATATCTTCACAAAAAGTGAAGACAACAAGCTACCAATTTCTTCATAACTGCTTGAAAAGCGTAAACTTCAGTTGGATGCTAGGTGAAGGGCATACGCGAGTGCATCTTATGCATATACGCATGCCGCTCAAAGTAGCTCATGCAGAAGTTACAGAAGAGCTGACAAACTAGTTCATTAGCCGAGGCCAAAAAATGACTTCAAAATTAGGCAAAAAGTTTAAATGCAATTGAAGTCGGCAAAAGTATCAGTTAAGTTTCCGTGCTGCTCGTGCACATAACCCTACTTCCATAAAATATGGCTCTCAGTGGCAAGCAAGTGTACTCACTCTGTTATTTGGCTCATTATGAATTTCGTCGAGTGCATTTTGATATGAAACATTCATATGCATGTATTAGTGCGTTGTTAAAAAGATGAGAGGAGCAACTTTGAAGTGGTTCTGCGTATGAGCATAGAAAGGGATATGCCTGCAAAGAAAGCATGTCTAGAAAGTGTGGGGAAACAGAATTAAAGCTTACTATATTAAATGTGAGTGTACGCATTTACAGCAGTGGTCCTTGAAATAGGACACTAGTTAAGTCTTATTTTAAATTACCGAAGGACAGGCAGAAAGGCGATAGGTTTATGGAATAATTTTCCTGGCGTAATCGCACTTTTAGTGTTCTTATTACTTTTATGCAATTATAATCTTAATAAAAACTTTTTGCTCGGATACTGGTAAATACACTCATTAAATTCAGTTTCTGTGTAGTCCTAGTACGCACCTTTAAAATCCCTGTATTCCAGGACGTCGCTTCAAGAGTAGGGTAAAAAATATAAATTTCTTCTAAGGGGTCACATCTGTTTACGGGTTTAAAAAAATCGATTTTTTATTGTCTTATTAAACTTGTCAACACCTCTATGACATTGTTCTAAATTCTCAAGTTGATTCGAATTATAGTTTCGAAGATCTTTAAACACTTTTTTCTCGAAACTGTATTTTTGAAGTCGGTTGGCAAGATTTCTCGAGAACTACTCAACCGACCTTCATGAAATTTTACATAGGTCTTTGAGTTACAATTCCTACAGGCTAGGACGAAGAAATTTTTTTTTCAATTACAAAAATCCAATTTTCAGTCTTTTTTTCCTTCATTCTAAGTTCTAAGTTAAGGGTTTACCTAAAACATGTATTATGACTCTCCCATTGATAGGTCAAATAGGTTG
This sequence comes from Bactrocera latifrons, assembly GCF_001853355.1. Lineage (NCBI taxonomy): Eukaryota > Metazoa > Arthropoda > Insecta > Diptera > Tephritidae > Bactrocera > Bactrocera latifrons. The sequence continues at coordinate 245,099 of NW_017534786.1, forward strand.
CCAAAAAAGTCTTGCGGTATTTCTTGTGGTATTTTTTATTGAATTTTCAATTGTTCATAAAATTTTTTTTGATGACTCATGACCAGCTCTTGACCGATGCTACGGCTGCTGCTATGGTGGTCTCTTTCGACCAATTCAGCGATTTTATTGCAATTTTCGACGACAGGCCTTCCGGAGCGTGGCGCATCTTCGACCATCTCTACACCAGAACGAAAACGTTGAAAGCATCGGTGTGCGGTGGAAATGGAAACTGTATCGGGTCCACAAACTGCACAAATTAAATTGGCGGCTTGAGATGCACTTTTGCCTTTATCGTAGTAGTGCTGTAAAATATGCCGTATTTTCTCTTTATTTTGCTCCATGATTGCGACGCTATAACTCAGGAACGACATAAAGGAAACGACAATCAATCAAACACGTGTTAGCTCGTGAAAGGAGCTTTCCAAAAAGGTATAGCATGACCCGATGCGACGAATAAAACTAGAACTACGCGCTCTCAGCGACAACTAGCGAAAATACTGCAAGACTTTTTTGTCCAGCTAATATTTAGTTTGTCTATGATTTACTAAATTCACATTTTTGGGTTGGACACCGAAACCTCTTGAAATAGTAAATGACCAATTTTTTTTTTTTACTATATTTAATGATTAAACGTTAATTTATATTTTCGATATTTGGATTTGTGACATCAGCACAATGCAAGTTTTCATATATTAGTTTTTAAGGTATTTCGTAATATTTTTGCTTACACTTATTAATGTTGTCTACTCTGTATGACAAATCTTTGTTAAGTTGCGAACTTTTGCAAGTTTGCAGTTACATCCGTTTCCGTGAAAGTGTCATTGTAAGAAATAACAAAAGCGTGCGTGAGTTGTACCAAGCTTTATGAATTTGTAGTCGTTGTTGTTTTTTTTTTTTTATATGTACAGTTATATAATTATCCAACGCATACATATGTATGCCATTAGTATTTCAATTTTCATGACTCATTTTATAAAGAAACTGACGAAATTTGAGCTATTTTCGAGAAGCAATTGGTCCAAGATTATTTGATTAAAATTTTGTGTTTGTTTAAAGGAATCATTGTTCTTTAATAAATCTTCAGAGCATTCTTTTCAAAGATTTCTTTGGAATTTTTTCAATTTGGATAATGATTCAACTCATTCCAAAGAGAGGAAAAAAATCGGTCATCACTTAACCAAATATAAAATGTCAATAAAAAGGTTTCCAGCCTGCCATAATAAAACACATTTTTTTTTAATCTTTTTTTTTGTATTGAGCAAGGACGATACTTTGATTCTGATCTCTCTAACATTTCGATGCTATTTTTATAGTCTTTAAAATAGACCGCAGTTTCGGCGATCAACTTTTCATTCGACGAAAATTTAATCCCCGTCAGCATTCTTTTGAGATCTGAGAACAGGAAATAGTTGCTGAGGATGAGATCTAGAGTGCACGGTGGATGAGAAACCAATTTGAAGCCTTATTCTTGAATTTGTGTCATCGCATACACTGACTTGACACGCATTCACTTACTTCAAATGCTTCAGATCAGATTTTATCAACACAACCATTTCAACTATATCAAACGTATATAACAAAAGTTGATATCATTTACACTAAGAATTTTGTTGTTGACATTTCTCTGCGCAAGCAAGATAGGATAGATCTCCGTGTATAAATGGCCATTCGGACTAGTGCACGAGTGGTTTCAACGTCTTCAAAGTGGTCGTGAGTTCATCAAAAAACTGCCAAAATCATCATTGAAATTCATGGAAATGGAAGTGAACATCTCCAAAACATTGATGTATCGCATTTTGACCGAACATTTGGGCTTAGGAAAGGTGTGTGCACTGTTTGTTCCGCACAAATTGACTGACGACTAAAAATTGCTCAGAATCCAWCATTCGAAGGACGATTATTTGAGAAAAAATCACATTTTAACCATTAACCCTGTATTCATAGCGTTTCGGACATTTAAAAGTCGCGAGCAATATTATTTTTTTGTATTTGTGCCATCCACGCTGTGCGGCTTCTATACTCTCAATGTCGCATTTCGTTGAAAGTCGCTGCGAGTCTGGGTTTAAGTAGCCTTGCATAGAGCTTTTCCGCTGTGTCAAGCATGCATACTGGACATATCTCTCAACTAATAAGAGCAGCCGATTTATAAAATTGTTATTTTGCAACTTTTAGCTACGTTTTAAGACCTCCAACAGCAATCGACAGCAAATGTCCAACTTTTACAGCAACTAACTAACGAAATTATATATAAATAAAATAGAAAAATCACTACACAATATATAATATTATATTAGTAAAGAGAATTTCGCCTGCCAGCCAATCCAATTGACGAATAAGTTTGTCGTGTAGTTAATTCAATTTCCCCGCGAATTTCAAAGACGCCTCGAAATTGTTACGCCTTTGGTGCCAAATGTTCTACTCTTTATTTATTTGTTTTCTTATTGTTAACAATAAAAACTTTCAATGGATGCTGCGAAGAAAAGGCGATAAAATGTTAAATCTATAACAACAATGACGACAGCCAGGAACATATACGAGACACCCCTTTTGTGTGGTGTGTTTGGCATGTGTTTTCAATGAAAACTGAATTTATTTCGAGAGAGATCACAGTGCACAGATGTACTTGCATATGTATAGGTAAAACGCTGTGTTTCATGAGAATATAATTGTACACCGTTTGTTATTTGGAGAAACTATTAGATTCAAGATAACAAAGTATATACAAGTTTTGTTTTATAAGGATTTTTAAATGAGATCAGCATTCAAAAAGTATGTGATATCAATGCCTATCCTATTTTAATTAAATCAATTTTATTAATAACATTTTCTTATTTAATGTATAAAATTGCTCGAGTGGCATCTTCAATTTAAACTAAAATTAAGTTCAGATACGAGTTTCGAAAAAGAGCCAATTCAGTTTCATTTAAGGGGTTCCTTAAGTACCGAGTGCCAACTTTGGACAGTTTTTAATTGATAAAAATCAATTGATATTTTTACTGTACATTTTTTATGAACTATTATACTATACTACTTTATCAAATATTTCAAGAGAACACAAAATAAAAAAAAAAAACATTATGCCTTTACCCAATATAAAGTTCTACTTCTTCATTCATAGACGAACGCAGATAATTTTTGAAAACAAAAAAGTATAGTAGAATAAAACCGAAACGAAAAATGAAATAATAAATAAAAAGTAATTTTTATGAAAAAATCACATTTTAACCATTAACCCTGTATTCACCTGATGTGGCACCGTGCGACTTCTTCCTTTTCGAAAAAATGCATTTGCCCATGAAAGGAAAGCGTTATGCAGACGTAGAGGCCATTCAAAAGGCTTGCACCGGCATTCTGGCGGCCATACCGCCTAAGCTAAGCTAAAACACTCGTTCGACATGCTTTTGGACCAAGCAAAAAGCTGTATTGAAACAGAAGGAGACTATGTTGAAGGAAATAAATTGATTTTGCCAAAAAAACATTTGTTCTGTTTTTTTTTTTTTAATCCCTTTTACTTTAGAACGCACCTTGTAGACCAACTCAACACATTTTGGTTAATGTTTTAGGTATGTATCAATGACAATGACAAAATACCTTCATTTTTTTTATAAAAAGCTCTGCACTCTACAAACATTAATGCACCATTACAGGTGACAAGGCATGAGTTTATGATAATGAACGATTATCGCTACTGAACAAAGCCAAAGCCGAAAAAACTAAAATTCACTGCAGTCACTGAAGCCAGCCCAGACCAATGATAGAAAATTGGATTAAACATTGGAATGCGGATATTGGTTCAGGGGCCCTATTCCGTATCTCGATTCGTAAATGTATTCTATTTGAAATTCGTATCTACTTTATAATTTTTCGATAGTTGTACCACCCTGTGCCAGAATAAATACGTACAATATTGATATTGGTTCAGGAGCAATTTTTGATGGCGATAATAAATAGAGAATCAAGATCATTTCGCTCAATGGATTCTTGGAAAGTTCCAAAAAATGTCACTGATCCGACATTTTCGCACCAAATTTTGTTTAGCGAAGAGACCCATTTCTTGCTCAATGGTAACTTGAAGAGATTCAAGAGCCGCCATTTCATCCAGAACAAATAACGGTTTGGTGTGTTTGTGGGCCCGTGGAATCATCGGTCCATATTTCTTTAAAAATGATGCCGTTGAGAACATAACCGACAATGGCGACCGTTATCGTGCCGAGATGATCGACCGAATGTTTTTTTTATTTTTATTTTAAGTAGGAATCTCGAAATGGATCACCTCTTATTTTAAACACTTATCTACACGCCTGAGGCAACCAATAAAAACCAAGTTTTGTGCTCAATTGCAACTGTGATTTATAATTACTATTATTTGTTTTATTTCTATGGAATTATTTTCATTAAAAAATATGATTTTGTCAAGAGATCTTTTACAACAAAAACTCTGCAGCAGCTGAAGTTTTTCGCAGCACATAACTTCCATTCCAATTAGATGCTGGCAGTTTTAATATATATATATGGAGCCGAGGTGATGTATGCATAGCTTCAGTATCATTGCTGCCCGCTGGCGTGAGTTATCTGCAATTTTTTTCAATTAAACCAAAAGTGCAAGAAGTGAGTGAGGCAACCGGATTTTGTACCGAAAAATTCTATTGGGATTACTCCTACACTAGCGCTCCTGCTTCACGCTGTGGTTGAGCAGCTGGCGCTGCCACTGTGAGTGTATATGGGCAGACATTATTTCCCAACGCTGTGTTGTTTTCGTTTATTTTCACCGTGCAAGCGAGCACACTGCTTTTTCACAGCGATGCACTTCTACTGCAAGGTTACTTATACGACCGGTTGAGCTTCGCTTTTCACCTTGCAAGCGCGCTCGAATGACTGCTTTCAAATATTCCAGCGCTTGTATTTGATTGGAATCACTTTTCTCAACCCACTCAACTCCAGCCGGAAGGCTGCTGCACTTCGACGCTGGAGTGTAGTTTGCTGAGCTGCCATTTGCTTTCATTTTGCTGCCTTCTTCTATTAGCGCCGTTTTCCATTTTAAGCCAAAACCAACGGTCCATCGCCGATCGTTGCGTGCACCTCGTCCAGCAGCGGCCTTTGCGGTGACTGCAGTGGCCTCTCAGCCGCATGCCGCCGCGTTGCGCGCAACCAATTTCTTACCCGTTGCATTTTTGTACATTGGCCTTGCAGTAGAATGCGTCGTCCATTGGCTTTTTGCCGTTCCGGTTCGTTGTGTTGGCGGTGGTTTTGGCGCGTCTGTGGTCCAGGTGCGGTTACCGGGCGCCGAAGGCGTGGTGCTGCTGGCAAATTGTTACGATTCCAATGGTAGGTGAGCATTAGGAGTCCGTGTGCCAAGGCGCGCGTGTAGTCGGAATACGCGGTCATGTCGTTTTCGCGACTGTCGGGCTCACCGAACTTAATGGGGCATGGAATGTGCATTTTTGCGGCGCTTAACGAACTGTCGACGGCAACGGAGCCCGTTTATCCTTGATTTTTGCTCGAGTTAATGGCGCGACGTCTTGTGTTTGTTTTTGTTGTTAATACTTCTGGTAATATTCCATTAAGTTTTCTTTGAAAGCGGGAGAAAAGAAATTTTATATTGAAATTTTGAAGAAGAAAATATTTTTGCTTATTTATGATTTTGATTCAGAAATGTGAATGATTACTTTGATTACTTATTTCTTATTGCCTGCTTAGTTTAACAATTTTGTTTTGTCAAGAGTGATTCTTATTTATACATACTGCCAGTTTGGTAATTATATAGGTTTAGACAAGTTTGAGACGTAACAAAGTGTAACTGTTGTAATTTATTGCAAATCTGGTTTTGGAGCTCTTTTTTATACCTTCTCTGGGGTATAAAAAGTACTTCTTAAGGCTTTGAGTCAGAGGCGATGACAGTTGAGTTGAAAATTAGATAAGGATGCCTTTCATTTTTATTAAGTGTAAGTAGTAAGTTACAAATGATGATTCCTTCGTTCACGCCACATCTAATTTTAAGTTCATTTTCTTTTGTAAATAAATTTCGAATAACTTAAGTTTTGTGGGCTTTTTTCTCTCACTTTATTTGGTAGTTCTGGTGTGGTTTAGTAAAGAATGCGGATAGTTGCCATGTTTACATTTGAGTACGGGTGTTCTTCTAAAATATATAGGTTATTAAGTTTTGTCAAATAATAACTAGTAACTCGATGGAGAGGATACCGAGTACCTGGAGAGTCAGGGCAAACATTTTCGCACGTGTTTTTGTGAGTGGTGTAAGCCGAAAATGCAGCGTTCGTTAGAGGTAAATCTGCGGCAGAGACATTTAATACGATCAAGCAGGCTTACCTAGATATTGCTTTAGCAAGAAATGGTGTGTTTCGTTGGCACCAGGCCTTATCGGAGAACCCGTAAGATGTCGCCGATGAAGACCAGACGAATGAGCAAATCTAAAGTGAAAACCATGTTCATTGTCTTTTTTGACATCAAAGGCATCGTTCACCACGGGTTTTACGTGGAAGTCCCCAAGACTCAAACGAAGGGTTAATCGGGTCCGACCAGACATAGCAGCGGATTGGAAGTTACACCCCGACGACAACCCGGCTCACACCAACAGCTACCTAACAATGACCGGCATCCCAACGCTTCAGCAGCCGCCCTACAGCCCAGATGTGGACAGCCGGATTTTTTTATTTCCTTGCCTGGGAAGGCCAATGAAAGGTAAGCATTTGGAGACTACAGAGGGGATCCAAGCATTGCTTAGAAATCGTGCTGCATCGATGCCGAAGGAACCTATTTTGAAAGTTTTTCAAGAATTATAAAGATTGGTTCAATAATTTTTCTTTTAAATCGACTCAGTCCTATCAGTTTACGGACAAACATTGGAGATGTCGTTACCACCGTATATCTCCAGTGCTATCAATCATATTGTCGCATTCCATATAGTGTTGGAAAGGTCGCTCTGGTCGACCTATCGTGTAAAAAGTCCATAAAATTATGAAAACAATTAACCAGGGCCGTCACATAAGCAGTCATGATGTCGCTAAGGAACTAAAAATTCATCTTCAATCAATCATTGAATCATTTAAAAAAGACTGGCTACAAAAAGAAAGCTCGGTGTTTGGGTACCGCACTGTGAAAAATGTAATGAACCGAATTAACGTCTGCGATTATTTGCAGAAACGAAATAAAATCGAACCATTTCTGAAGCGAATGTTAAAAGGAGACAAAAACTCAATCAAATACGACAATAATGTGCGAAAAAGATCATGGTCCAAGCGCCCTGAAACTCAACCAATGGTGGCATAGCCAGGATTGATGCCTCGAAAAGTTATGTTGAGTGTTTGTAGGGATTGAAAAGGAATCATCCAGTAGGAGTTGTTCTAGCATGGTCGAACGATAGATTCTACATTTTACTGTCATCAACTCATGAGAAGCAAGCAATCGAAGAAAAAACTGTCAGAACTGATCAGCATAAACGCCTTCGTCTTCCATCAGGACAACGCTAGACCACACACATCTTTGATGAATCGGCAAAAACTAGGAGGGCTAGGCTGAGAAGTTTTGTTGCATCCACCATAAAGCCCTGACCTTGCATTATCGGACTACCATTTGTTTCGATCAATGCAGTACCCCTTAATGGAGTAGAGTCGGTTTCAAGAACAGCCTGTAAACATTACTTGTCGGAGTTTTTTTGCTCAGAAACCAGAAAATTTTACACTGATGGAATTATGTCTCAAGCGGTAAAAAGGGCAAAAGGTGGTCGACCAAAATGGTAAATATTTGGTTCATTAAAGTTCATTTTAAATAAAAAAAAAAAACATAAGTTGAAGTTTGATTAGATATACGAAAAAATTTTTGTTATGTTAGGATATAATATAAGTGGAAATAGTTGAGCAAATAAATACCGTTAAACATTAAGTCCCCAATTACGTGCACGATACGAGCAGACGGCACTATATACCATACATGCAACGAAACAACCAATATATTGAAGGAAATTTTTTGTGAGCGCTTTAGCTCGTATAGAGTGTCATGTGGAATGCGTCGATTTTTTGTTGGGTTATACAAAGTCATTTATCTACGTAAATAAGTCCATGGAAGAGAATATTAAAGAATATTCGGTGCGTTGTTGTTGAATTACGACTCGAATTGTTGCAAAAAGTGGTCGAGAAATGGGTAACTCGGTTGGAATTTATTCGAGCCTGCCGCGACGATCACTTGCCTGAAATCATTTTTAAAACATAATGGCATACCCCCAACTTTATTATGAGTCTAACTTATTCACTATAATATGTCTAACAAGTAAGGAAGGGCTAAGTTCGGGTGTCACCGAACATTTGATAGTCTCGCATCAAATACTGTATTTGTGTAAAGTTTTATTCAGCTATCGTCATTGGTTCCTAATGGATATATTATACAGAGAAGGCATCAGATGGAATTCAAAATAGCGTTATATTGGAAGAAGGCGTGGTTGTGAACCGATTTCACCCAAATTTCGTACGTGTCATCAAGGTGTTAAGAAAATATTATATACCGAATTCCATTGAAATCGGTCGAGTAGTTCCTGAGATATGGTGTTTGGTCCATAAGTGGGCGACGCCACCCTCATTTTCAATTTAAGAAAAAGCCTGCGTGCCCCTTCCTTCTGATATTTCTTCCGTAAAATTTAGTGTTTCTGACGTTTTTTGTTAGTCGGTTAACGCACTTTTAGTGATTKTCAACATAACCTTTGTATGGGAGGTGGGCGTGGTTATTATCCGATTTCTTCCATTTTTCAACTGTATATGGAAATGCCTAAAAGAAACAACCCTTGACAACCCAGTTTGGTTGACATAGCTATAGTAGTTTCCGAGATATGTACAAAAAACTTAGTAGGGGGCGTGGCCACGCCCACTTAAAAAAAAAATTACGTCCAAATATGCCTCTCCCTAATGCGATCCCTTGTGCTAAGTTTCACTTTAATATCTTTATTTATGGCTTAGTTATGACACTTTATAGGTTTTCGGTTTTCGCCATTTTGTGGGCGTGGCAGTGGGCCGATTTTGCTCATTTTCGAACTTAACCTTCTTATGAAGCCAAGCCAAGTTTCATCATGATATCTCAATTTTTACTCAAGTTACAGCTTGCACGGACGGACAGACAGACATCCGGATTTCTACTCTACTCGTCACCCTGATCACTTTAGTATATATAACCCTATACAAACAACCGTTATGTGAACAAAACTATAATACTCTCTTTAGCAACTTTGTTGTGAGAGTATAAAAAGAAGAATCTTAATATGAGTTTATAGCAGTGTATTCAGCGGACTTAAGTTTCTCATTACAAAACAAAGGAATAAATTTTAGAAAATTTTGCAAAATGAGTATAGATCCTCTCATTTATAAATCAATAACTTTTGTTAGTTTAGGGTTTCACCATACTAAGTAAAAAATATTTGATTTTCATACAACAATATGTAATTATTTCCGCACTCATTTACTCCGTACGAACGAACTATGGTGGAACCCTAACCTAACAAAAGTTTTACACACAACAAAATTTAACGTTAAAACACTCTGAAGGATAGTAAGGAAGTATACCAGCAAAACTGACCGTCTCTTTATTTAACTTCTCGTCTTAACATTGAATAATTAAAGCGTACATTTTACCAAATTAAACTTTCTAAAATATTTATATAATAGAAGTAATGGAATGCAGCAGTTAAGGGAAGAAATGAAAGTTTCATTTTATTTCGTTAAAGTCAGTAGACATTTTGTCAAAAATTAATTGCTACCAAGTTTGCAATACTTGAGCGTTGCCAGCACATAGTACTTACGGTTGCTTGGGAGCAGTAAATTGAAGCTGGAGAAACTTGGATTAGCCACACTTGAGCAATGTCGAGTGTGTTGGGAATGCACTTTTGCGAAAGCAGAGAAGCATAAAAATTTCAACAATAATCATATTGCTAGTTCTCAAGAACTTTTGTACTTTTGCAACAAATGCACAAGCAGGCAAGTGCAGGGAGAGAGAGAAAGAGAGAGAGTGAGTGCATGATGGAGGATTAGAGCGGCATGAAAAGCAAAGCTGTGTAGGTTGCAAGATAAAAAATTTGAATAAACGAGTTAAAATATGTATAGTTTATATGTGTATGTGAGAGAACACATATTTGTTTATATTTTATATGTATGAGTGAGTATATAAACATGCAGCAGTAAATAAATGCCTGCTTTTTTGCAGACTCTCTGCTACAAATTAATTTTACATGTGTAAAACATATACGCTTTGATTCATGCCACCACAAGAATAAAAATAAGAACAACAACAACAGCAGCAAAAAATATGAGAAACATAATTTTCATGTGGAAAAAAGCTATTGAGAGTAAAATATGGCAAAATCTCCAACTGTGCATGCCCAAAAGGGACAACATTCAGCCAGCAAGCCAGCAGGCCAGCAGGCAGGCAGTTTTACGAAGTGCGACATGCATTTGTTTGCACTTGCGCTGGTATGTGTGTATGTGTTGGTGTAGGAGAAAGAAGAAAGAAATTACATGTGAAAGAGTATTTACTGTATTTTGTTGCGATGGAAGAAAAATGATTGGCAACAGCATGCGGTCGTCGTCACTTCACACACACACATAAAAAAAAAACGCGCACATAAAAAATATGCATGTACATAACGAAGTTACAAAAAAGAAAAAAAAAAAAACAAAAAAAAAAAAAGAAAAGCTACTCACACACATATGTAAACATACAAGTCTCACTTCACGCCACTCCAGCGCATGTTGCAAGCGGCCAACGAAACGTTAGCGGGCAAACAAGTCAACACGGCGTATGCATGTGTGCAACACGCTGCATTGTACGCACTTGCCACCGACGCTCTTTCACTTGCCACCGCACTTGCTATCTGATAATGTATGCGGCATGCAACACAGTCATTTTTCTGATATAGCACATACATACATATATGTATACATGCTAGGAGTACATATAACTGCAGCATGGCCACTACAAATGTTTGATAAAATAAAATGAATGTGCAACCTTACGCTGGCTGCTTGTTGTTGCTGTTCTTTCTGCTCGTATTTCTATTTATTTTTTATCACTTGTGTGTGGTGTGCGCGTGAGTGGCGCCACTTTTATGTCGGTGGCTCACCAGTTGCAAGAGTGCAAAAGTTAATGCAACATTTTCAATTTGGCTGCAGTTACCAAATATTTTTACTGCAAAAATAACAATAACAATAATCATGTTGCAGGCAAGCCAAAGCTTATGCCGAAAGTTCTAAGATATCCGCGTGCGTGGGTTTGTGCGTTGTTCGAAATTGGTAATGCTTCAAACTCGTTTAGGTGCAAACACATACACATATGTTTAGAATAGTCTAAATATATACTAATCTACACATTTGTTAACTGAAAAACGAAATGTTTTTTTGCTTTTTTTGGTTATGTTGAATTTCGTGTGGGCGTTTCCAGTGTGCGCTGTACCAGAAATTCGAGCTGAGAATGAGTTTCAAAAAACTATCTATAATTTACATTTAGTAAAGTATTTTTTGTTTTTTAAATTTTCTGTGAATCTGATACATTTCAGTAAATAATTTAAGTTTCTCTCTTGACTCAATTAAAAATATAAATTTTGGATGCCCATAAAGTGCAGTTATTTGAGATAGCAACTGAATGTGTACTTCATATCATTCACTTTGACCGAAAACAACGACGAGTTGATGACAGCCGATTCTACGCACCGGAATTTACTCCGATTTTACTCGACCAAGGGCTGTTCTTTCGGCGATCTAACTCCGTTTGGATCGGTTAATGTTGTTACGAGTTGATGGTTCGAAACAGTGTTTAGCGATTTTGAAGCGTAATCCATAAATGCCATATTTTGCTTTGATATGTGACAAAAGATGAAACATGGCTCAATCATTTCACTCGGAAGTCCAATCGACAGTCATCCAAGTGGACTGCACAAGATGAACCCGCCCCAAAACTTGGAAAAACGAAACAGTCGGCCGGCAAGGTTGTGGCGTCTGCACTTTGGGATGTGCAAAAAGAAGACCATCAAAATCGACTTTTTCGTAGCGATATTGAATCACTTTGAAGAAAAAGAAAGTGCTGTTTCACTAAAACAACACAGCAGGTTAAAGTAAGTGAAAGATAGCAAAAAACCATAGAATAGGTTCCTTTTCTAATATTTTAAAAGTATGCTCGCTGGGAAAAAATGAATGAAGAGGTGATAGGCCGGAACTGAGACCTATTATGAAGCAAAGGAGAAATCGTACCACAAAAATGGTATCGAGAAGTTGAAGGGTTGGTATAATCAGTGTATGAAGGGAAATTTTTTTCTCGGTTATAGCCGAGTTAACAACAGTCATTTCTTCTTTTCACTATTTGGCGACGAATCGAGGTACCAAGTATTGCCAGAGCCTTCTCAGCCTGGTCTCTCCAGCGGATTGGAGATTTTCCTCTTTCTCTGCTTCCACCGACGGGTACTGAATCGAAAACCTTCAAAGCTGGATTATTATCTTCTATATGGGCAACATGATCATGATTGTTGTCTCTTGATTCGCTGACCTACAACTACTTTTTGTATGTCAATGTGACCGTATATCTCGCACAGCTTAGCTTTCATCGACTGTATTAATCGTCGTTACCAATGCGCAAAGAACCATACATTTTCCGCAAAACCTTTCTCTGGAATACTCCTAAGGCCGACTCATCAGATGTTGTCATTATCCGTGCCTCCGCAACATATAGCAGGACGGAAATAATGACTGACTTCTTGAATTTAGTCTTTGTTCGTTGAGAGAGGACTTGACTTCTCAATTGCCTACTCATTCCAAAGTGGCACTTGTTGGAAGGATTTATTCTGCGTTGGATTTCAATGCTAATATTGTTGTGGATGATGCTTCTAAGATAGACGAAATTATCCACGACTTCAAAGTTATGACTGTAAACAGTGATGTGCGAGCTAAGTCGCGAATGCGATAACTGTTTGCTTGATGACAGAACATACATACTTTGTCTTGTCTTTGTTCACAATCACATCCAGGGAACTATGTTGGTAAAAAAAATAGATTTTGCCCCAAAAAAATGTGTGTTACTACGGTAGACTAAAGTCTTTTCAGTGGAGTTACTTTGTAGCAGCATATTGTAAGGGTATAAAAATATAAAGGCTGAATTTTTTGACATGTTGTTTTCAAATATAGTTTTCAGTTTGTATTTTTTCCAATTTCTAAAGTTTCTCAACTGATTACTATTTTATCAATGCATACAACCAAGTTTATAGCCTGGTCAGTAACCTGCAGAGTTAAGCACATCCAAATTTACAGTGTGGACAACAACCTGCATAGTTGCATTCCAGTCTCAACTCAATTTGAATTCGATTGAGGTTTAAAGTAGTAAAATAAAATTTTTATTTTGTATGCTAAATCGATCTAAAATAGTGCTTTAATCGAGCAAAGGTTAATTAATTGATCAGTTAACTCCTGTGCGAAAAAGTTATTGTGGCCAAGGAATTAGATTTATTATAAAGATAAGGGTTTGTCATTGTGTTTTGAAAAGTGATTGCCAAGACTGTTTATCAACTCGTTTTGGCCCATTCACCGAACATGCGACGCATTATATGATTGTTCGGCCTCCTATCTTCCAAGAGTTCGATTTCTTAAGTTTTCAAACCAAGATCCATCGGCAAAATCGTTCATAAAGTGGATTGGGACAGCTCAAATTATTGTGCGTCATGGCAGATGGACTCATTCGGGTCTTGCTCGATACTCTGCTCTACAGCAGATATAGTATAGTCTGTGCGCACTGTACAGAGTTTCTGAGGATGCACATTACATAGTTACTAGAATAAACGTGGTGCGAAACAGGTCAATTGTTGCCCGAATTACCGATCCTGCTTGGCGATTACGTCGACCGAATAATATACCCAGCGACGAGACATTGTTATAGCAGTAAATTTGCAAGATTTACGAACATTCATTTTAAAATGGCAAACCAAACTAAATTTAAATCAAGTAGCAGTGTCAAAAAGATCAACCCCAAAAATGTATTGTCTTTCCGAGAAAGTATTATAAGCTTATGATAATTATTGCAAATACTTAAATTAAAATGCAGTTCAGGGAGCCTATTTCTAACTCGATTCGTAAAAGTATTTTTGTCGAATGTTATACCACCCTGTGCCGCAATATAGACTCATATTTAAAAATAAAATTGAAAATGCGAAAATAGAGTTACCAAATACAAAATATCCGAATTCTAGTAAATTTTTTTACGAATCGAATTACAGAAGGGGGGCCAACCTTAATAACATATTGTCAAACAAGTCTTGCGGTATTTTCTTCCTTCCGGAGCGTGGCGCATCTTCGACCACCTCTACACCAGAAAGAAAACGTTTCCATCATTGTGCGGTGGAAATGGAAACTGTATCGGGTCCATAAACTGCACAAATTTTATTGGCGGGTCGAGATGCATTTTTGCCTTTATCGTAGTAGTACTGTAAAATATGCCGTATTTTCTCTTTATTTTGCTCCATGTTTGCGACGCTATAACTCACGAATGACTTAAAAGAAACGACAATCAATCAAACACATGTTAGGGCGTGAAATGAGCTTTCCAAAAAGGTACAGCATGACCCGATGCGACGAATAAAACGATAACTATGCGCTCTAGCGCCAACTAGCGAAAATACCGCAAGACTTTTTTGATAACCTAATATCAGCGATAAGCAAGTGTACTTGTTTCTTCTTTATTGGCGTAGACACCGCTTACGCGATTATAGCCGAAAAGCGGAGTCTCTCATCCGAGGCTGTTGGATATTTTTCATTGGAGGGTATCAAGCCCAACGTAAAACCCTGTCAAGTGTACTTGATTACTCAAATGCTTATGGAAAAAGTAAAAGGTAGTGCAGATTTAGCATAATTTATAACTGCGCGCTGAAATGTAGGCAACAATTTCAAAAAATTGTAGATAACTCTAAATTCACATTCTCCAGCTATATTTGGTTTTTCTAGTTCAATCTATTTATATTTTAGTGATATATTTTCAAATTTTCTAAAAGTAAAATTATGAGAGGAAATGCAAAAAATAATAATTTTTAATTCAAGCACGGAATTTGCTTTACGACTCTATACTATGAACATTTTCATTTATTATTTTCGGCTTTTCACACATTTTTCCTTAACATAGAAGCAATCTGCTTAATCTCATAACACTTAATTTATGCGCCTAACGATTTTCTACGCAAATTACGGCCTTGAAAGCGCACGTAATCGCTCTTCTATACAAACATATATGTAATTATATGTTTAATACATATATACACACATGTGCCCGAATAATCCACACATATTTGCCAGCAGATTAAGTATGAATAATTGTACACCTTTCACTGATTTTATTATTGCACGAATTGCTGCATTCAAATTTGATTATCGCAAGCACTTTTTGCCGTGACGAAGCACATTTAGGCTGTGCCATTTTGTATGAAATGCTTTTTATTTCATTCGCAGTTTTTCTTATTTTTCATTTCACCGCACGCTTGGTTAACTTGCGAAAATATCAATGTGGCTTTTGCAAAATGCTCTGCGCTTTGCATACACATACACACTCATTCATAATTGTATTTTTGTGAAAATGAAATATAAAATAATTTCTAGTAGCGCTACTTTGTACCACTCACTTAACGGTGCAGGCAAAAGTGGCGTGGCAAACAAACAAAGCAGCGAAGCGCTCATTGAAGGCACCGCAAGTCGAAGCGACAATAAATTTTGCCATTTTACTCCACAATTTCTCCGCCAAAGCCGAGCGCTTGCATGGAGGTTGGCAAGGAGTACTTTTTTTATGTATGCTTGTTTGTGTGGAATATATTCAAATGTATAAAATTTATATTTGTGCCTGTGTGTGTTGATGTTGACTTTGCATGCGCGGCCCTCATATTTTAGCATAACACGACTGCCTCTTGCCACAAGGCGATGCATTCTACAATAAATCTAATGCGTTTATTGCTGTTTTCTTTGGCTTTCTTTAGCTTGTGTATGGATTTGCTTGGGCTTTTCTAAATTGTATTGTGGCGCTGTGTTCGCTGGTTTGTGCATTCGCAAGTGTATGTGTATGTATACATGTATGTATGGATGGGTATTTTCTTAACCGCAAACAATTTGCATAATATTCAATTCACTTAAAATGCAATATTTTCTTATTCGCATACATACACACACATATAGTAATTGTTTGTACGTCTGCTTGCACACATATGACTTTTGTTTGTAATTACACGCCTACAAATAACCGTTAAAGTGTTACCCTGACATTTTCTTTTGGCACCAACTTGAACACATTTCCGGGTTTTTTGGTGCTTGATTTTCAGTTAAACGTACTTTCATGAATAATATACACACAAATTTACAATTGAGAGAAAGGAAGAAAAATTCGTTGAATTTTCGGAATGAAAAAATATTACGTCGAACAGTTTGTCCGGGACCTTGAAATACATTTTGGAAATATGAGGATAACAATTAAATATTTCGTTTTTCGGTTTCTTTAAATATTTTTCTAAACTATTCAAACTTTTCATGTTTCATAATTAAAGTTCTACTTAAGGGGGTAGTACAAGGTACTTTCCAAAATAAACAGGACTTTAAGCAAAAACAGTCCAAATGGTTTTTTGGGCAAAATCCATTTATTTTATTCAACATAGTCTCCTTCTGTTTCAATACAGCTTTTTGCTTGGTCCAAAAGCATGTCGAACGAGTGTTTTAGCTTAGCTTAGGCGGTATGGCCGCCAGTATGCGGTGCAAGCCTTTTGATTAGCCTCTATGTCTGCATAACGCTTTCCTTTCATGGGCAAATGCATTTTTTCGAAAAGGAATGTGATTTTTGGTCAAATAATCGTCCTTTGCGCGTTGGCCACGGCGAATATCGCATTCGATGGAACGATGAGCTGTACGAGATATACGACGACATTGACATAGTTCAGCGGATTAAAAGACAGCGGCTACGCTGGCTAGGTCATGTTGTCCGGATGGAGGAAAACGCTCCAGCTCTGAAAGTATTCGACGCAGTACCCGCCGGGGGAAGCAGAGGAAGAGGAAGACCTCCACTCCGTTGGAAGGACCAAGTGGAGAAGGACCTGGCTTCACTTGGAATATCTAATTGGCGCCACGTAGCGAAAAGAAGAAACGACTGGCGCGCTGTTGTTAACTCGGCTATAATCGCGTAAGCGGTGACTACGCCAATCAAGAAGAAGAAGAATCGTCCTTCGAATTTTGGGTTCTGAGCAATTTTTGGTCGTCAGTCAATTTTTGCGGAACAAACCGTGCACACACTTTTCGTAAGCCCAAATGTTCCGTCAAAATGCGATAAATCGATGTTTTGGGGAGGTTCAATTCCATTTCCAAGAATTTCAATGATGATTTTGGCAGATTTTTGATGAATTCACACACAGTTTCGATGGAATTTTGGCTGATCACTGATTTTGATTGGCCCACATGTTAATCGTCATTTATGTCCTCACGACCGCTTTGAAAAGGTTGAAACCACTTGTGCACTCTGCTGCGGGATAGGCAATCATCGCCACAAACTTGTTCCATCAATTTAAATGTTTTGGTTAAAGTTTTACCAGTTCTAAAACAAGATTTAGTGTTGCCTCTTTGTTCGAAGCTCATCTTCGCACCAATAACACAGACATATCGACACTTAAAACGCAATACTTTCAGTTCCAATCAATGAAATATAATGAAATTCTCACTGGACAATCGATAAAGACAGCACCAGTCGACATGTAGATGGCGCCATCAGGGGCGCAAATTCTAAAGGTTTACTTTGGAACATACCTTTTTTGGTAAAAAATTTTAAAACCTTTGAAAAAAAAATTTTGGGGTTTTCAGTACTTTAAACCCTTAATTATAATGTAGAAACCTTCCTTTGACTTAGATGTTACCGGAAACTTTTTGAAAAGGAGATTCGCCGCAAGGTCTCGTGCGCTCGAATGTGTTTTGAACTGGTACCCACGATTCCAGCCAATCTCCTTGGCTGATTGGTAATTTTTTTTGGGAATTTTCTGAAAAGACTATCCTATAATTATCATTCTTAATATGTGATAACATTAAGACACAACTAGTAACAAAAAAAAAAAAAAACAGGCAAAAAAAAAACCAAAAAAAAAAAACACAAAAAAAAACGATAAAAAATTAAACGAGAAAAAAAAAACGTTAAAGTTGCCTGCACCGAAGCTACTATACCCTTCACAGGTGCATTTCGTTTAGTAACTATGTGTTTAAGTAAATCTAAAGACGTAACCGGCCAGTGCTAACTNGCCAATCTCCTTGGCTGATTGGTAATTTTTTTTGGGAATTTTCTGAAAAGACTATCCTATAATTATCATTCTTAATATGTGATAACATTAAGACAAAAAAAATAAAAAAAAAAAAAAAAAAAAAAAAAAAAAAAAACAGGCAAAAAAAAAACCAAAAAAAAAAAATAAATAATTAAACGAGAAAAAAAAAACGTTAACGTCGCCTGCACCGAAGCTACTATACCCTTCACAGGTGCATTTCGTTTAGTAACTATGTGTTTAAGTAAATCTAAAGACGTAACCGGCCAGTGCTAACTAGTCTTTAACTGAAAAATTCTCCAATACAAGCATTTGACTGTGATAATTCAGTTTGTATGGAAGCTATATGCTATAGTAATCCGATCTGATTGAACATTTTTTTTGGAGATTATATTTTTACCTTAATCCATATCAAAATTAGTGGAGATACCACGTTAAATGCGAAAGTTTTCCATACAAGCCCTTGATTCTGATCGCTCGGTTTGTATGGCTATAGTTAACCGATCTGAACAATTTTTTCGGAGATTACATTGTTGCCCGAGAAAATAATCCATACCAAATTTCGTGAATATATCTTGTCAGATGCAAAAAATTTTCCATACAAGCCTCTGATTCCGATCGTTCAGTTTGTATAGCAGCTGTATGCTATAGTAAGCTTATCTGAACAAATTATTCCAATATTACATTATTATCCAAGAAAATAACCTGTGCCAACTTTTGTGAAGATGCATTGTCAAATGTGAAAGTTTTCCATACAAGAACTTGATTCAGATCGTTCAGTTTGTATGGCAGCTATATGTTATAGTGGTCCGATATCGGCAGTGCCGACACCCGAGCAGCTTCTTGAAGAGAAAATGACTTTTGCAAAATTTCAAAATGATATCTTAAAAACTGAGGGTCTCGTTCGTATAGATACAGACGGACAAACATGGCTAAATCGACTCAGCTCAACATACTGATCATTTAAATACATACTTTATAGGGACTCTGACGCTTCCTTCTGGGTGTTACAAACTTCGTGACAAACTTAATATATTCTGCTCAGGGTATAATTAAAAGTTGCACTATGTGTTTATTTATCAATGAATTGATTCAGTTGAAGGCCATTAGTTAGCTTTTCATATGTACTCGAAAATAAAATTTATCCCGTTCGTTTCAGATCATCCACAATTTAGAAATTGTGGGTAACACTTTTAAAGATGGCGTCTTCCGGTCACACATATCTCCACCGGATATCAAGAAAAAATAGGAAAACAATTTTTTCTCTATACTATATTACATGTACAAGAATAACATATGAAAAACATGAACTCTCAAATGAAAATTTGTTAAAAAAAAAAAAAATTAGTGGAAAATGGTTGCTTTTGCCATACTACCTCCTTAAGAAATTGTTTTAGAGAAAAGTAAGGAAGCTTTTATTACGCCTGCAAACCGAACATTTTATTTTATATTCTTGCAACTTGCAAGAATCAAAACCAGAGAAATACCTCAAAGTGCACAACATCAGCCAGGGAATCGGGATCCAAGCAATTTTATATAGGTATAACTGATACACTGACAGATATATTCGGCATAAGTTTTTCATCAATATAGTTTTTGTCGCTTTCAAAGTAATAGCCGCCAGATGTAACACTTATGCCAAGAATTTTGCAATTTCAATTTTTTTTGTTCACGGAGCCAAATGTGGTGAATATATTGGTTGATCGATAGACGTTATTGCGTTTTTGGCTTTAAATTCGGTCACAATCGTACTCTTTTTCTGAACTCGCGAGAGATATCGAGCTCTCTGCCCTCTGACTCTTTCCTGATGATTTTCAAGCACCACATCCTTCGCTTTTTGTATATTTTGATCAGCTGTAAAGGTCAAAAGTCGTTCAGAACGAGGCATGTCTTCAACGATCCCTCAACCGTCTTTGATTCGGTACCTAAAGTTTTGAAAAGCTTTGGTTGGATTTACAAGTTTTGGCCATAAGGTGGTATACCTCAAAGCGTAATTCGTGAATAGTTCTATCCCGTTCTATTAATTGCTTTTTGATTTTTAAACTTAATATTTTATGCTTTCGCGATTAGCCGAGTGAATTAAAACCCGTGAAAACCCTCAGGCTTCATCAAAACTTTATTTTGAATTAGGGGACTTATTGATTGTAGTAATTGTAAAAAGTCAACCGGAATTTCGAAAATATTTATGTTAAGTATATAGTGGTGAAGGCCAGTATTAGGCCGATTTTTTCATTTTGGGCTGTTATTATAAAAACATTCCCCCCAATTTCCGTACTAGATCCCACAGATTGACTGATATGTTCGGTAAAAAAGCTTATTTGGTGGCTGAGATCTTGAAAATTTATGGTTTGATTTCGAAAATTCTTAGGCAAAAAGTGAATGCTCGACGTCACTATTGGTGCAAAGTTTAATTCTGATAACCTCTTTGTATTTAATTTGTATCATGTAAAGTGAAAGGATTAGAAGTAATTAAAAAGTTTGTTGTATGGTAAGTAGGCAGTTGTACTCCGATTTTCACAGTGTGTGATAGAAATGTTTGGATAATCTCACATACCAAATTTGGTTAAAATTGGTGCAGTTGCTCCAGAGATATATGATGTCACCTAAATGTTATGTGGCCGATTATGATACTTTTTTCGTTTAATAGTGTTTTGTTGTCATCTCGGTAATCCGATTACGCCTATTTGCACCTCTGCGACCTCTTGAGTTATAACAGATTTATAGCAAGTTTTATCAGGATATCTAAATCTTTACTAAAGTTGACGCTTGCACGGGCAGAAGGACAGGTAAAAAGACAGACAGACGGACTGAAGACAGTCATCCGGTTTCTCTTAGCCTGGTTGAAAAATAACTGGCATTTTAAATTTTAATTTTTTCGATGGATTAGAGAGTCCCTGAAGTATGAAAAAGTTGTCAGCCGCAAAAATGAAGAGAACCATAATAGGGGGTTGTTTTCCAAGTTAGATGAAAATCGTTCAAGCTGAAGGCTATCCCGAAAGTTTGGTTTCAGAAGTGCTTCGACGATTGGAAGAAGCGTTGGTGGTAAATACATCGAATGGGAATTGTTTTAAAGGCGACAACATTACTGTAGAGGAGTAAATTCATATTTTTTTCAAGAATCGAAAATATTTTTTGAACACACATCGTATATATACACAAACTGTATCTATCTCGATTAGTTTTAGGAGATAAAAGCAACCCTTGTTGCGATTTATGTACTCGCATTGCTTTTTTTTTAAAGGGATTTAATATTTAAAAGTCAAATTTATCTTAGTCTATGGTATATATATTAGAGAATACATATTTATCAAATCTAGATTATAGAGTAAGTTCTATTGGTCCATACCTCTTTTTATATGCTTTCCAAAAAATAATTGACTAAAAATAATTTCAAGGAATTCGCGATTTCGTTCTCCCTGGGTGTCCCGTTTCTGCTATCTTAGCAACAAATTAAGAACGAAACTCGCTTATACCATATACACTACTATACTTCGTTAAAACTTGTTTTAAAGAAACTATGATGACCAATTTAATAATAAACCGTATATGTGTGGCTGAAAGTTAATTCTATGCAATAGATAAACCCTGATATTTATAGGATGGTTCCATCATTCGTTGGCTTAAAACGTTCAATTAGAAACTGTACACTAGATTATTGCTAATAATATAAGAATAGTAAAATTAGGGTTTTCTTGCCGTCATCTGACAAGTGCTGGCTTAAAACTACTTTCACCGATATTTAAGCCAACAGCTTTCAAAATTAAACAACAATTTAAAGCTCGTAAACTTAACATTAAAAATTGTGATTTAATTTTTCACTTCACCTCCTACCGGTGGTGACAAATATGCTCTCGGTCATATGTTTACTTGCCTTCCTTATAGTTTTTCTACCACACCTCAGCTGTGTCTAACAATTAGCTCTTAACTAATTGCAGCTTAGCCCCCAAGCAGCAGAGCAATACATCAACGACGACACCAGCCAACCACATGAGCAGACAATCGGTGGAAGAAACGAAAAAACACCCATGAAACCAAGCTTTTTTTATGTACCTAGATCTGTGTATTCGTACAATCATTCTGTTTGTAATGAAGATGTAAAGCACACGTGAGATTTTGTGGGAAAAGTAAAGTAAAGTCCAAGTATTCATTGCCATGCTAACAGATGGTGGTGACAATAGTGGAATAAAGTTTTTACACGAAATGTGAGCTTTGTGTGGTATTTTTTTGTGCTTTTGCAGATTTATTTGCTGTAGCTATATCAAGAAATGAAAGCTCTTAGTTTCACTCTCACACTTGATGAAGCAATGTGGGAAAAAGAAGAGTTGTTTTTACTTACTGTTACTTTAAAGTAAAAAAAAAAAACGGTAAAACGGTAACCTTTTAGTGAAAGTTTCTGGAAAAATTTAACACAAATATAGGAACTAGGTAATACTATTTCGATACTTTCAATGAGATTATCCAATTTTACACCAGCACAAGTGAAAGCTCAACATTTTTAGTGAAAACTTTGTGAAAAACTGAACTTAAAAATTTGAAATGTTAGACAGAAATTTTCAGACAACCTTCTGGAAAATATATTAAGAATTTATTAATTCTTTGAAGCCATAAAGAGAAATGAAAGCTCACTCTTTCCTAATTTCATTTCCTAATTCTCTGAATCCGTGATGTTGGTTAAATGTAACTTCTTTAGTGAAAGCTTGACTAGTAGTAATCTTCACATAAGTTTTTGAAAAATATAATATTGAAAATCTAAAGTCGTCGATGCTATATCAAGAAGTAAAAGCTCACTCTGTCACTTTCTAGTTCTCTGGTTCGCCGATGTTAGTTAAACTTAATGTAGGCGCCAGAAGGGATAGTAGTCTGAAAATAATTAATTTATGTTTAAACACCTTTTTAGTGAAAGCTCAACTTTTTAGTAAAAACTTTTTAAAAAATTCATCTTTTTTTAAATATTTAAATCTGCCTATAAGCTTTTAAGGAATTTTCAAAATTTATTGCCTCTCACCGTAGTGTACTTCTGTGACCCCCAGTCTACTCTCAAACTATCCACTATTATTTTTCTCTTTACACTAACGCCCTTTTTCCTTACGTTTGAAAGTGAAGTGACACAAGAAATGTCATTCCAATATGTCACACTTTGCGTGGGAGAGGAATGTCAGAAGACACTGCTGACGGCGTTCTAGGTGTCGAAACACCCAGACAGGCATCCAATTGGGCAGACAAGTCAAAGTTTAATGGAATGCAGACCATGTCACCCTAACTGCAACAACAACTGTGTTCAAAGTAACAATACTCAATAATGTCTGTAGCAATTTTTTTGTGTTTTACTAAGAATCAGTAACAAACAATAAGAAAGACCTGGCTAAGAAAATAGAGAAAAGTTTTCGGCGTTGTGCATTGCTGCCAACACATAAATCACAATAAAGATGAAAAAATGTGTCTCGGAATCAGACGGACGTGACTGGCAAACGAGGAATACATGAGGCGAGAGACAGCGACTATGGCTCAAAGGGTAAACGAAATACGATTAAGATATATGAATATATAGGGTTCTTAAATGTGGTGGGGTCGAATTTCGCTGAGTCGGTGTATAATGTTGTATGAAAGCTAAGTTTTCACGAATCATTTTTGGAGGTTTTTATTTGGAGTGGTCTTACTTAGAACTTATAATCCTAAGTAAGCAATATGAGCGGATTAAGAACTACTTTAGATGAGTTATGTATTTGGTGTAATTTTTCTCAAAAAGTTGTTATGATGTTCTGTGCTTTCTTATAGGGAGTGCGGTCAATGTTGGGTAATATCTATGGTTACGGGAAGCAAAATGTAAACTCGACAATTAGAGCGGTTTTGGAGAAATTTAAGGTTCGCCATTGTGGATTTGTAAAAATTTAGAGTTGTGGTTAACTCTCGCTCAAAATTTACAGTGATTCAAAGGTCGAAGTAATGAACTGTAGAAGTTTAAGGTTAGAATAACCTCTTCTTGAAATCTGTCTTAAGGGCTTCCAGAAGCGGTGAGAGACATTGTTCTAGCGACATCTCTTAATTGATTCTATTAGAAAACTGGCGAGGTTGCGATATACGACTTTCTTGACAGCAAAGGAGCTCTTGATAATGTCTTATCAAGGCACTTTAGAAAAGGAAATTGACGTCTCCAGTATGCAGTTGGATAGAGGCTTTACTGCGTACTAGGATAGCTGAAACCACTGAAAGATAAGATTCCTTAAGTTGCTCACTACCAATGGGATTATAAGCCAGGGGTAGCCGATGACATTGCCATAATGGCGCGGGGTAAATTTAAGAACATTCTCTTCGACATAGTTCAAAGTGGCTTAAATCTAGCAAAGGGATGGTGCAATACGGTGCTCGGTGGCCGGGAGTTAGCGATGTCCAAAGAGGAGAAGTTGGACGAGGTATGTGGATTTAACACTGTCCAAAGCCTCCAAGGCTCTCATGATATGCATACGCCTAGACGGCAGACCCTAGTGCTGCAAACCAAGTATCATAAGATGGCTGTATACCATGACCGTTAGGCCTATTGTGATTCATGGAGTGGTTGCCTGTGCATCTAAGGCATCGCACTTACCCAGATGCAGCACTTGAAGTCATACTGGAGATCACCCATATGCAATACTGATCAAACTAGATCTGCTCCGCACGGAGGAGGAGAGTGGAGAGTACTACCTTGTAAGGTTTAAAGAAATGATTAACCTTCCCGAGACAAATTTCGCCCGCTTGTCGAGTTCTATACAGAACACTGCTGGCCCAGGAAGCATTTGTCCAACATGGACCTAATCACTTCCGCAGACTAACGGTTCTACGATATAGAACAGAAAACTCCAGAACACCTGATTCTGGATTACCGAGCAATTTGCAGAAGCAGGCTGAAAGCTCTAGGTTTCATTTACGTAGACAGGGATCACATCACCTTTGTCACGCACAGCAGGCTTCTGGAATTGTTCAGGGTGCTGAATCTCAGTGACCATATGTGATTTAGGGGAGGGCAGAATGGACCATAAGTTGAAGTACAAAGCCTCAATTTTACTAGCAAAGTAACCAACCCTTATTGGAAACCCCTTTGCAATCGACTGTATCTTTGAGTGTACCTTGAAAGATACAAGACATTAAAGTAAGTGCTTTGATGTAAGTAAACAACTATTGAATCATATAGTCTTAGGAATAATGCCAAAATATAGCCAGTTAAGTGTACGTACATAAAAACCAAAGTACAAGAACTCGAGAAAAAAAGTCTTAAGAAAAAACCAAGAGTAGGACAATAAGAAGCATAAACGCTTGCTAGTTGCGGCCCAGTAGACCGGAACTTGTAAGGTGAGCTGCTTTCAAGGTTTAGGTTGTGCATGAATGTCAGGCAGCGAGGCGCCATTGCAACGAACGGGTGTAACGTTCTACGCCAAGGCGAAGTCAGTGGAAATAGCAACGCGGGAAACCAGCGGCATGCAAAAATAAAAAGAACACAAAAAAAAAAAAAAAAAAACGAGAGTTAGGATAAAAGATGTAAGAATGTAACTAATGATGCCATCGTGTCTGACTTCATTTTTCATTTCCTTTGCCAGCTTTTTACGGTTGCAGTGTTGCTACGGATACCCTTTCGTTATTGCTCGTGCTACTCCATTCATTTACTTTGGCTTATCTGGCGGCGTTGGTGCTGCATTGCGCTCGCTCCTAATTGTAATTGAACTTTAATTCATTGCATTCAGACACCTTTAGCCTCTAGCCGTACCTAGTATATATGCACATCAAGTTTTCTAGTTTACCATTTCCGTGTCGCTCACGACTGCACAAAAGAGTGCGGCCGCCTTCGCTTGCGGGCGGAACGTGTCGAAGTGCAGCATTAATTTCTCTCCAGCAGCTACAATTAATCAGCACTAGTTTAATTGATTATCACAATAGAAATCAATATGCTCTGCTCGCGCTCTCCTAACATTTGTCAGTCAGTCTTTATTTTACTTTGCAGTCAAGTTGGCAAAGCATTCAAGTCATTAAGTGTAAGTGTTGTAAGACAAAGTAGTTTTAATTAAGAGTTGAGTGTCTTTAATTGCGCTTCCGGCGGCAATTGATAGTTTTTTGTAAATGATTTATTGACGGAATTTCATCTTTACAGTCGCGTGAATTGAGCGTGAAATGTTGGTTGATAATACACAACTAGCATGTGCAAATATATTTAGTGATTAATGAAAGGGAATATTAATTTTTTAACTTTTTAATAAAATTATGATAAAATAAAAATATTTCATGAATTGAAATAATTATTTGTTTTCACTTAAAAGTTTAAATAATAAGCCCAATGGCAACTCAGCGGCACGAACTTAGTCTTTTGGCTGTGGAATAACTTAACAAATATTTGAACGTTTGCTCCTCTCACCAAAAGTGGTCTTCCAACTCTTTGAAACCGTTGTTAACCCAGTAATGTTTTCTGGGATCATTACCTGGTGCAGTGCGCACCGAAAACCCACATTAGCTAAGCAGCTAGAGCGTGTTCAAAGAGTGGCCCAGCGGCATCTGTGGTTCATTAAGCACAACCCCAACAAACACACTCAATGTCATTCTACCTGTAGAAATAGCTGGTAGGTGCTTAACAGAGAAGCCTAATATAAGGCTTTCAGAAGCTGGTATATGAGTAGCCTCCGGAAGGACACACTGAAATTGTCCACTACTTCGATTGTATTCCTTACAATCTAGATCACCGCAAACCAGAACCTTATTCTGGTGGTTCGTTTTCACTTCACACACCTGTGACGGGTTTGTGGGGAAGAACCTTTTTGATCGAAATTAAGAGGGAAAGCAAAAGGTGGAGTCTTCTGTCGGGGACTCACTCTAATTTCAGACCACTGTAACATCTTTCAAGCGTAAGTGGCTGCTATAAAGGTAGCAGTAGATGTACTGCTACGAAGTGCTGCTTCCTTCAAAGATACGTGCATTTGCTCTAATAGCCTTGTAGCTACACTAACTTTGAGTTCGCTGACTATGCGCTCAAAACTAGTCAATGAGTACCCCATTAGCAAAAGCTTCAAACTTTTCCCATATTTTACTTGTTGGTTTTCCGATGATGTTCGCATTCTGGCATTGAAATTTGGCACCTGCGCCTAGTTTAGCAATATCTGGTCAACAACCAGAATTTCTGCGAGTGTGAGTGAACCGTAGGAGCTCTGCCGAACTACTGTGTTATCCAAGACAATCTCGCTGCAATTGTAAGTGTTCTGACTGAACACAGTCCAACAGGTTTACATGCGGTACGGCTAAATACAGGAAGACGAGATGAAATCATCTTCTCACTTTCTCCTCTATTGCCTGGCTTTTGCTAAACGGAGATTTAAATATCTTTGTAGACACAATTATGGCGAAACTAACATAATTTTTGGGATTGGTAGTAACTAACAGCCTTAATAAAATTGTGTTGAGTTCAAAACGCTTCGTCTATGGGTATTTGATGATCCAGTTTTAGGAGTTTAGGAGTAACAAAAAGAACAAATATTAGTCCAGGTGAGATCCATCGATTTTGGATCAACACCATTATATCCTTTTATACTACTTTAAAATAAGCGAATCAACATGGTCACAATTCTAGTGAAAAAGTACAAAGGCATTGAATTTTTTGGAAAGCAAAAATCAACTTTTCATCTCTCCTCCAATTTTCCACTAAAACTCTTCAGCTGGTATTCGTACTTATACTGTGCCATTTCAGTGTGCCTTACCGGAGGCCGTGCGACAAATACTTTGTCTACAAAAGAAAAATTAAAATTTGGGAAAATGTATGATGTATGTATCTCTCAAAATGGTCTGCACTTAACTCGATACTTGTCTCAGCAATCCTCCAACACTTATAATCTGTGTGGAAAATAGGTGTTCTGGAAGTCTGCTAAGTGGAAACCTCCCTGGCGGTGGTAATCTCTCTATACGAACAAAATTTTTGTCCGACTAGTGACTTTTTCATTTTTATAAACAAACGAAAGTCGCACATGGTCGTTTGTGGAGCATACAATGAATGGGTTATAGTTGATAGACTATTTCCAACAATTTGTTCATGGTTTTATCAGAAGTGAAAAGCGATACGTTGTCGTGATGAAATAGCTTTTTTTTCTGCCGGCTTACCAGAGGCAAAGGGGGTATTTTCTCTTTCGGAACAAGCTTTTTATACTCAAATTTTGGCAGTCGTTATCTAAGGAAAAGTTGCTGTACCTAAAAAAGATTTACCTGAACTTTTTTTTCGAAAAATAATAAAATCATCGATTGTTCTTTCTAAATTAATTGATTTTTCTAAAGTCCTTTGAAACGACCGCTTGAATTTTGTCCATTTCATCTCCTTCAAAGTAATCGCCTCCCGCTGCAATACACTTATGCCAATGAATTTTCCAGCCGTCATAGCACTTGGAAAAATCCTCCGCCGTGATGGCCATGAGAGCCTTCTTCGATTCAGCTTTTATATCATCAATTGAATCAAAGCGGTGTACTCCGAGTGGTCACGTGAATTTGCTGAATAGCTAGAAGTTACACGAAGGTAAATCAGGCGAATGTGGTGGTGGCGGAACGATATTAGTTGAAAATGTGGCGAAAAGATCACGAATAACCAATGCAGTATGAAATGGTGTATCTTCACACTTCTTTTTTTTTTAAATAAATTCAGACATAGTAAGAATCGAAGAATTCACTTTTAGTGCCTCACAAAACGAGGCGTATCTCAAATACTATTGAATATTTTGAAATTTAGCCTAGATGTCACCAAAAGTATTATAAACTTACAGAAAAAATTTCGAAAAACACGCAAAGTATAAATTAAAAATTCACCTTTCAATTTGATCACAGTAGTACACGCGGTTAAACTAAGTCCAATTTAATTTTATATTTATCGTCGAAAATCGATTTATTTTTTTAAATATTCTGCATTAAGCTCTGCATACTTTTGCATACGTTTGAATCAATTGTTGATGGTCTTTTGTCACTTTGATTGCGGTGTTTTCAAAACATAGGTTTTGAACGCACCAATCGCTTAATCAAATCATTGGCGTGGTAAAGAGTGATCAGATCAGATCAGATCGGCGGCTGATTTTCCTAATTTCTTACTGATTTGATTGAGGCATGCCCAAGAAATAAGGAGACATTTGAATTTAAACTGCGGTCGTCGAAGGATTTGGAGTTTTATTTTTTTTAGGTTGGTAGTATTGTCGGTCACATTTATGTTAAATTTCATGTCAAAATATTCATTACTGTTTGAGATACGTGTCGTTTTGTGAG
Organism: Bactrocera latifrons; assembly: GCF_001853355.1. NCBI lineage: Eukaryota > Metazoa > Arthropoda > Insecta > Diptera > Tephritidae > Bactrocera > Bactrocera latifrons. Next base: position 274,656 of record NW_017534786.1, read on the forward strand.
CTGCTAAAAGTGAGTTTTTCTTTTTTTTGCGATGTCGCAATTTGTTGAGCAAAGAATATGCATTAAATTTTGTTTATGGAATCAATTTTCTGCTGCGGATACGTTGAGGATGTTGCAGAAAGTATTTGGTGGTGAGGCTATGTCTAAAAAAAACGTTTACAAGTGGTATAGTGTGTTCCAAGCCGGCCGTGAACGTGTCGAAGACGAAGAGCGTCCAGGGCGACCAAGGCGACCATCAACCTCAACCGACGAAGCTCACTTGGATTAACAATTGGAGACCTTGTTGATGAAGTTGGCATATCGAAAGGCTTAGCCAATACCATTTTGAAGGATGGTTTGGGCCTCAAGCGCGTCAAATCTCGACTGGTACCGAAAACATTGAACTTTTTCAAAAAAAGGCGTCGAGTTGAAGTGTGGGAAACGATGCTTTCCGACTACCAGGATGTCATGAAATGCGAAACGCATTATAATTGGCGATGAGACTTGGATCTATGCTTACGACCCCGAAACAACCGATCAATCGAGCGAATATCGTACTAAAAGAGAGCCGAGACCAAAAAAATCGCCCCAAAGTAGCTCAAAAATCAAGGTCATGTTGACTGTGTTTTTCGATTAGCGTCGTGTTGTGCATTATGAACTCCTTCCAACCGGTCAAACAGTCAACACGGAATATTATTTGAACGTTATGCGTCGTTTGCGTAACGCTACCCGCCTAAAAAGGTCGCCAAAAACTCAACCCATATCGTTGCGCAACCACCGTACTCACCTTCCGACTGTTCAACAAGCTCAAAAGACCGCTCCGGGGACACCGTTTTATATGATAGAGGAGATTCAAGCCGCAGCGAAGACGGAACTGAAGGCCATACCGGAAAAGGACTACAAAAAGTGTTTCGAAGATTGGAAAATCCGTTGGCATAAGTGCATTGCATCGGGAGGTGATTACTTTGAAGGGGATGAAATTGATTTGGAAGAATAAATAAAGAATTTTTAAAATAAATACAATGTCACCTTATTTTTTGGGCACAATACATACATCTTTCCATCTAAATACACGCTCTACTCAGACTGTTTTTGAGATATCGACCTGAAATTATGCACATGTCTTTTCCTCGCCTTGAAGCTGTTCAACTAGTTCTTTATGTGGCACTGTTTTTCGAAAAAGTGAATGATTTTGGAGTCAATCGTGCCAAGCGACATTTCTGAAGCCCAAATGACCTTTCAAAATGGTTTTCATTGATTCCTCCAATATTCCAACGATGCCTGTAAGATCTCTGACTGTTAATCGTCGATTCTTTGGCACCAATTCTTTTATTTTATTGATGGTTGATGGTTTTTCAGGACAATTATCATAGTAGACCTTTTCCACCATTCTGAACTTTTCGATACCAGAAATTTTATTCCACAAACAAAAATTTAAATGAACTTCTTTTTTGAATAATTTCAATCGTCGTAAAAATCGCCGAGTTAAATTTACGTAATTTGATGTGAGACAGATGTCATTGACTGCCATATCAACCCAAAAAAATAAAATAAAGTGCGAAATTTTATTTAAATGTCTTACTATTTTTTGCTCACAGTAGTAATTCTTTCTCAATTTCCTTTAGCATATGTTATGTAAAACAGGATGCATTTTTGAATTTTATATATTTCTTGAGCATTATCATCCATTCTTCCACGTGAACTGTTGACTATTAAAATCTTTAATTAAAAATTTCTAAGAACCTGTTAGCCGCACATATTTCAGATCTGTAATTAAATTATTTTCCATGGAATGAAAAAACATATATTCTTTTATGCCATTTGACGTCAAGAGTTCGTGAGCCAGCAGCAATAAGATATTACTCAACTACGCCTGCCTGCATGTTTGCGTTTAATTAATGCAACCCTGATGACGCCGGCGCCGATGTCGACAACAACAGCGAGAAAATTTATGCAATTCTTATGGATTTGAAGAATTGCTTTTGCAGCTGCAAAAAAAAAAAAAACAAGTAAAATAAAATAAAAATGAAAGAAGAACTTAGAAGCAAACAAATACAAATAGCACAGAAGCATTATTAAAAGTGATTGCGACACACACACACACACATACACGCACCAATAAACAGACAAATGCAGAAATCTAACTGTCTAACTGTGTTGCGCAACGCAGCGCCTTCACTGCACTCCATCAACATTTAGTACAAATCATGTTGCATTCTAATTTGCATTTTTTGCACTTTCGACTGGCAGTGACAACAACGCCAACAACAACAACAACAATAAATACAGCAAACAATAGCAACAAACAATTTCATTGCGTGCAAGCGACAGTAAACGCCCAAAAACTGCCAACGCTCGGAAGTATGCGAGCAATAAAAACTGAAAGTCAACATTTAAAAAGCAACAACAACAACAAAGCACCATGGAATGGCGACAAAAATGGCGCTATGAAAATGAAAAATGAATTAAAAAAGCAACGCACTGGCAGCACTCACCGCCTAACTACCGTTGCATGCAAATTTCCGATTCCACACACACACATGCATATATGCTGTTAGTTATTATATAAGTTTGTGCGTATGTATAAGCGTGCGAGTATGGGCGGCCGTTGCTACGTGCCTATAATGGCGCCCATGCCATTGTTCTTCCTTCGGCCAACTCACTCACCTCGGCTCGTGTGCGTTATGCTCGTATGCTTGCTGTGCATGTGAGTGTATGTGTGTATAGTTGGAGCATTTCATAATAAAAAACTGTTAGTGTGACTATGACAAATATGCAAATGATAAAACACTGACTGCTGCTTGCAAAATTATCGCCACATATAATATTTCGCCTTCAACTGCACCATCAGGCATTGGATGTAATTGTTTTTAACTCGCTGTAATATTTGAAGGATTTTGAATTCCGCATTCTACTAGTTTTGAGTTTAAATTTTAATGTTAGATTATCATTTTAATTGGTGGCCGGATTCTGATTTTTTCATTTTTGCACTAAAATTAAATAAATTACAATTTTAATGTTCTTTCAAATGCAGAATGAGTTAGTGAATTGCTAAGGCCACAACAGCAAATTGAGACTCAGAAATGTACTAACATAAGATTTTGTTACGAAATCCTTCAAGTTTTGTTTGAAGGCTCATAACAGAAAACTGGGAGAAATATAATAGACAAATTTAAATGGCATAAAGTCAAACGGAAAACCGTAGCAGACTAATTATTTTTTAAAAACGAAGATTTCAGCGGCTTTGTTTGACATAAAGAACCGTCAATTGAGTTTAGATAAGGTTGCACTGGCATTCAATATTTTGGTCCGTCTGACAGCCCTTTCGAAAATTTAGTTATGCATCGTTCTTCAAGACTTGCGTATTTTTTGAATTGGTGCGGTAGCCAAATGGATGACCCTTTGGGCAACCTCATCAGCCATTTCGTTTCCTCGAATTCCTTTGTGACCTGGAATCCAATATCTACTGTCTCTCTGCTTCTAAGACAATATCTGACGCAATGCGATGTGAGATTATTGCTTGATAGGATCATCTCACAGTGACCCTCCGAAAAATCATTTCGCATTTATTTTCAATGTTGAAATTAACCAACCGGTTCGATTTTTTTTTGTTAATAAATACATTCATGGCGAATACAAAATTATTATTTTTTGTTTGTTTATTAGCTAAATAAATTGTTGAAATGACACGTAAAATAAAAAGGTCCTGTACGATGTCCACGATTGCGGCCTAAATTTAGGTCCAAAACAAAAATTTCAAAAACAGTTTTTTTGTTTTTTCCTTTTTTGAAATTTGACGGTGGCAGATGTATCGATTTTAGCCCATTTTTTCAACAGTTTTTCGTAGCAAAAATAAGAACATTTCAACAAAAAAAAAAAAAGCTTCCATAGCGCGATAGAGAATCACGTTAAAAATGTTCTCTTCCTTTGAGTGTGGAAACCGTTTTGAAAAACACTGTTCTGAGAAAAATGCGTTTAAAGATTGGAGTCACTATGTTCCCCACTCTACTCCCTTTCTACAAGAAACGCTGTAACGACCGTAATAATTTAAATTTCGATTCCAAAATTTGAGAGAATGTTTATTACTATATTACGCAACGATGGGGTCGGTATTTTATGTTTCAATATTTTATTTCACGGATAATATCAATCATCAATATTTATTTTCACGGACTCTGAAAAAGTAGTTTTGAGAAAAGCGCGTCTAAAATTTATAAACTAAAAAAATTACGAAAAAATTAACCTAAATTGTCAAAAGTGGTCGAGAATAATCTATAAAGGGTCTGAATAAAATTACTTAATCCATATTTAAGAAATAAAAGATTTCTGTCTGAATACTGAAATATTTCAACAGTTTCAGATCTCGCTTCGCGCAATAGATCCCGGCGTTTACTCTATCAATCAAGGTTAGTTAATAAGGAAAAGACTATGACATGAATATTTTTACCTTGATTTAGATCCCTCAGTTTGAATGACAGCTCGAGCAATTTGTTCGTTTTCTAGACAAAAATTTGTTGTTGAGATTGAATGGCAGCTATATCCTATAGTGGTCCGATATTGCGATTCTAAAAAATGAGCAGCTTCTTGGGGAATGTGTGCAAAATTTTAGATCGATATCTCACAAACTGAGGATCAGTCAGGTCACACAAACAGACATGATTAGCTCGACTCAGCTCGTCACACTGATAGCTTATACATATGTACAAGTACTGGTCTTCGAAGTTTCCTGCTGTTTGTTCCAGACTTCGTAGCTGCAGGTATCCGATATAGATTATATAGTAAGGGGCCTTCATTTTTTCGGACGAAAGCTACAGTCTTCAAATAGCGCTCAACAAGCATGCAAAGCTGCTGTGAAGTGTGCACATGATGAGTCTTTAAGATCGTAGACTTTTGCCATCCAGCTGTTGTTTTCGGGGTACACCGGTTGACTTATAAAAAATGGACGTTGGACTGTGTGAAACCCGTTAAACCATTTTTTTTTACCAGTATATCAGTTTTTGTACTTTACTGTGCGATTTACCTTTCTGAAACTAGAATTGGATCGCTAATCGCTAATCGATTCTAAAATACGTGGGAGACGTGAATATGACGTTTCCATACGCGGTCAAAACAAAACTAAATTTCCGAATAGAACCTCATACGTTTTTGTAAGCATTGTGCCCATTGAGTGCAAACGGTGTAATGAATCGACATCTTCCAGCTCTAATATATGGTGATGACTTTATTGGAAGAGTTAAGCTTCTTTTAACTTAGAAAGGCCAAGATAAGAAAGGATTGGACCCTGTCGAAATGTTTACTTGTGGTAAAATAAAGCAAGAAGGAGCAAGGGGTATAACTCTCCTAAAATGTTTCGTGTGTGCGTAAAAAAGTATAATCTGAAAAGAAGCGTAAGAAGAAATAGTAGTAGAAGAAGAAGAAGAGTAAAAAGAAGAAAAAAAAAAAAAGGAATTGAATGAGAAATAAGAAGTTAGAAAGGGTTACTACGGAGAAAAACTTTATAAATAGAGATGTAAAAATGGTCGGAGGAGTCGGAGGTAGAACAGGTCTTAAAGAGGAAATAAAATATGAACTAAAAACCAAAGAAGAACTGGTAGAAAGATAAATAAAAAGAGATAATGAAAGGCAGGCCGAAGAAGACAGCAAAAAATGCGAATTGGATGGGTGTTAACAATAGAAAGAAAAAGTTTTTATGACAAAAAAGAAATCGAAATAAAGTGAGCGCTACAGCCCAGATTTTGTTTTTCTATGTATTATTTAGACATAAATATTAAATTTTGCTTTAATTTTCTGGCTCCACATTTTTATGAACGCATAAATATATCTGCTCAGAGCATATTTTTGCTCACAGGTATTTCTCTTAATGCCAGCCTTACATTTCTGAATCCGAGCTTGCTGGCCAAAAACGAATTCGAGTAATTGAAGAGAGCATGTAACCACAATACCCTTACCAATTTTGCAAACAACATTTGTGAGCATTTTTTATGATTACCACAAACTTTTACACAATGCTGCCTTTAGCCAATGTGTGCTCCGAACGAATATGCAGATGTGTGCTAGTGTGCGTGTGTCTAATTGTGGAGTTGTACGCAACTAGTTTGGCCAAGGCAATTCGGCCATATTTAAAATGAAGTGTGTGGTAAAATAAATTGTCAAGCATTTCATGGCAACCAAGGTGTATACAACTGCATACCTGCGGGTAAATATGCAAAATTAAATGCAACTATGCTAATTCACTCACACTTACACTATACTATACACACACACGCACAGAATGAGAGAGTGTTGTGAAAGTGTGCGTAAAGATAAACGAATACAATGTGTGTTTGTATAAGAAAAATTGTGGAATGACCATGTGGAGATTTTGGAGAAAAGTAATTTCTTTGTTGTTGTTTTTCACTGTTGGTTATTTGCCTCGACTCCTCTGGTGATTGCCGCTGTTATGTTTTAATGCAAATTTCGTTGCAACTCGACCACTCACGTGATTAAGAATGCAAAAGTACATTTCCAGCGCACAGATATGAGTGAGTTGTTTTTACACATTCCTCACAAACATATACCACATATATATAGCATACATATGAGTCGCATATGCTCCTATGCTTCCTGATGTACAAGTCAGTGGCTGTTGGCTTCTGAGCTAGGCGCCTGCAGCCTTACAACCAGTTGCCTCTATACAAGTATATGTACATACATACATATATGACATTTTCAAGTGGTGTGCTGGCATTTTCGCTTTTGAGAATCATAAATGCAAATTTCGACCGTTATCTTCATACTACATGTACCGACATATTTCTGTTTATGTATATTATACTCGTACGATCGGCTTTCTGCATACTGAAGAGTAGTATCTGTTGAACAGCAATATCCCACAATCATGACTGGCGGCATGCTGCTTGCGTATTGTTCAGCTGAAAAACAGCTGCATGTTAAATATTTAATGAGTTAAGCCAAACAATATATGAATATGTATATTTAACAATGTGTTTTTCATTTAAATATTTTTAAAGTGCTTTAGCATAATTTTAATAATTAATTCCCTTATACACTGTGACAAAAACACCCCACAAATTGTAATTAAATTCCCTGGATAAATAATATTTGCAAAAAATTTAATTTGCTAAGGTAGTAGGACTGTCCTTAATTACTATGCCAAATATGAGCGCGATCTGTCAACCAGTTTGTTTACAGCAGCTGCTTAAGTCGGTACACCTCAGTAGTGCGTTGCGATTTTTACAATGGATAAAAATATCGAATAAAGAATTTGTCTCAAATTTTGTATTTCTAACCAAAATTTTGTTTGCAAAAACATTAGGAATGTTGGAAAAAGCTTACGTTGATACAGTTTTATCAAAAACACAAGCCTTCGAGTGGTCCAGAGCCTTTAAAAACGAACGAAAGATTAGTGAAAACATGCCTCGCTATGGACGAACTTCGACTTCTTCAACTGATGAAAATATTCAAAAAATGAAGGATATGGTGCTTGAAAACCGTCAGACAAGTGTTAGAGAGATAGCAAGAGAGCTTGACATATATCACCGGTCCGTTCAAATAATATAGAGGGATATTTTGAGAATGAAACACGTTCTTTCTCTACTCGTCTGGATAAAGCTAATTTATTTTTTCAAAAATAGTATCATAAACAGATCTCTTTAAGCATGGACGTGCGAATTCAGATTCCATATTCATGGAGAGCCTTATAACTGCCGAAGAGAATAGGCTTATGAGTTCGAAACGCAACCAAGTCAACAATCATCGGAATGGAATCAGCTTTCAGTCGATTATAGCAAAATTCGCTGAAGGAGCTGGAGGGCATCTCAAAAGTGTTTTGAGGATTGGAAAGTCATTGGCGTAAGCGTATTATTCCTGGTACTTTTTTGCCACAATGCACAATGTCATAGCGGTTAGCACCTACAAATGTATACTGTATACCTTAAGGAAATCTACCGAAAGTTGGCTTAATATCTATATTCCTAATTCCAAGATGAATGTGGTTATGTGTAGAAGTTCACCCAATTGAGGTTTACTATTCACTTGGGATTGGCCAGAAACGACTCTTATACATATGGCTCAAGCAGCTTACGACTTTCAGTCTTAGACCAAGTAGGGCATGCATCTGTAAGTTTGGAAGGTGCCGCTGCCCAGCTGGTTGATGTCTTCGTAAAAATAAAGGCTGACATCACCGTCGTCCAAAAATTGCGATGGACGGGACAAGGACTGAGGCGAGTAGGTCCTTGTGGCACTTACTACAGTGGCCATATAAAGGAGCGCAAATTCGGTGTGGGATTCGTGGTGGGAGAGAGACTCCGTCCCCGAGTACTGTCATTCACTCCGGTGGTAGCAACAATCCCTATCAAAGCGAAATACTTCAACATATCGCTGATTTGCGCCCACGCTCTGACGGCAGAGAAGAAAGATGTGACCAAAGATGCCTTTTAAGTATGAGCGCTTGCAGCGCACCTATGAGAGTTTCCCTCGCCAAGATATCAAGACCGTGCTTGGCGACTTTAACGGAAGGGTGGGCAAAGAAGGTATCTTTTGCACAACTTACGTGGAAACATCTCCAAATGGGTTGAGGCTGACCGACTTCGCCGGGGCCCAAAATATGGTTATTTGTGAACTTATATCAAAGGTAAATAGATCTTAATATTTCCGATAATTAATATTTGTTTTTGTTCTCTAGTTCCCAAATATAAAAGCTACCTTTACATCAAATTCCAGTCTATGTATTGAATCCTTTTTATTTACCAAGATATCTTCATCAAATTTGACATACATATATTTGTGTGTGTTAGAAAACAACTCCAAGACAATGACAAATACGTTGTTTAAGATATTAACAAAGAGATTTCATTACGTTTAGAGTTTAGTCCAGAGTCAAATAACTATACAAAAACATTGAGAAATCAAGTTTCTTGCAAGCACAACCCGATACTAATGCTCCTGCAAGTAAAGAACGTAATAAGTTGATATAGTAATAAAGATGTAAAAGGATTCCTCAAGCTACCAAAACTGTTCAATATACATATGTTTGTACATACACATGTGTTTTTGTTCAAATACTCATATTCCAATTTTACTCCACTACTCTAAGTACTTCAAAACACCACCACGAATCAGTTTCAACTATGACCTCCAACTTCGATGCACATATTGGCTTTCATCAGAAAATGTGCGCTCATAACTGCAAAAAACTTTGAATTCTAGCCACGTTAGTAAGTAAATGATTTTTTATAGAATATACACAAGAGTGCTTAGGGTAATGCAGTTGCCATCAATTCAATGCTTGACATGCGCTCGTCACTCGCTAACTTGTTTGAGATATTGACAGTGTTTACATGCTACTTAGCGTCACAACTTTTGCGATGGCAGGCAAAAGTCAATGCGAAACGGGCAACACTTCAACAGTTGCGAATATATTTACAACAACTACTTTTCATGTATCGGGTAAACTAATAAGCTCTAATGCACAGGTGTATGTATAGTATAGTTGTTGTTGCACGTCAAAGTTCTTCTCTGATTCGCACTGCCAACAAGCCAAGTAGAGGTGGTGCATTAATACAGACTTTTTATACATAAATATTCAAATACATTAAGCTTGGTATGCAAGCACTTGTGTATTAGTAAGAAGTTTCAAACAAGTTCAAATGTGACACTGAAAATTGAGAAAACTGAAAAAAAGATATGCCAAAGTTTGCGCTTGTATGTCAGTGGCAGAGTGACAATTTTCTTAGTTTTAGTTTTTACTTTTTGTTATTGAATCTCTGGCAAGTAAAATCAACGAAAGTCGGTTCAAAGTTTGCAGGTGTTAATAATTTGTGGTGATGCTGTAGAGATGAGTTTTTCGCTGCTTTGCGATCTCATCAGAAAGCAGCTAAAGTGTTGCGGAAAAGTTTCAAAGCATGCTGTGTATTTTAATATATTTCATAATTTGATGTTAATTAAAAATTATTAAAAAAAACCTATAACTTAGCAAGAAAGTGCTGCATTGTGATCATGCCACATACTCGTATTAATGTGATGCCACTAAAAGTTATCACATAAAATAAAAAAAAATTAAAGATTAAATTAATTAAATTAATTAAAGTTGGCAAAAGAGTTTCAGAAATTATGAAGCGACTTCTATATGTTTGCAGAACTCAAAGAATTTATATGTAGCAAGCGTTTTTCAGTAAATGAAGAGGTCAGAGAGAGGACGGCTGTTGAAGGGTATTTTGCAGACCTTCCGGATTCTCACTTCAGAGATGTGATTCACATATTGGAGGATCGTTGGAGCAAGTGTATTAATGTTCAGGGAGATTATACTGAATAATAAAGTGTATTTTGAATCATAAAATTTTGTTGTACTATAGACATGTGTATGATATATGTATATCTTTTGTATTGTCGTCCTTATCAAGAACAATAAAATCTGATCTAAAAAAAAAAATAACCAAACAAAATCTAACAATCATACCAGTGCCATTTTAATGTGTCTGCCACAAAACGGGAAGAGTTTGATACTATGTTTCAATGACTTTTTCCTGTACCTGAGCCATTTCGTTGTAAAATAAAATAAAAGCTTTAAAGCAAAAGAATAACTTGACTTGGCAAATCGGCAGCAACACATTAGAGAGGTTGCTGAATTTTTTCGTAACGATACCAGCTCATATGATATGAATATATCCTGTTGTGAGACCTAAAAATACTTTGGCACCACAAAGCAGCACATAGGTTAAAACCTTACAAAGTAAGACGGTCTATTAGCGCTGTGGATAGCAATTATTGCCACTTGTCTATCCACCAGATATTTGAGATACCTACTGGTTACAGTATAAACTCATTACACATCATCTTTTATTCCAAAAAATTCAGTCTGAGAGCCTTATGTGTATAGATTACTATAGAAGATGCCTCCTGCCCTTTCGGTTTCACTCTATGATTAGTCGGTGAATACACAGACTTAGCCGTTGGTATGTACAGTCGATTACAATAGTATTGGTCCATTTCTTTTTACTCTTCATCAATGTCATTTGCTTCGGCCGTGTTGCCAATCTAGACCGAATTCTGTAACAAGACCTGACGCTGAATCTGGCCTTAAGTAAAACTTTTTGGATTTCTAAGTAGACATCGAAAGACAAACAACTTTTCATATAACTCGCAAATCTGGTACAAAACCAATCAAATTATGCTTAAAACGAGACGATATATGTTCTTAACTCGCTCTAATATTGTTTTTAGGATGGTTGCTTTCAGCTTCTTCAGTGAATTTTATTTTATCTCTTTGGTTGGCTAAAAACGGGTTGCACGGAACGACTATTTCAGTTTATGGAAGAAGAAAAGCTCCGGAAAAAATAGAACTCTTTAATGACCGTCTGACTAAATTTATAATATATCGAAAAAAATTAGGAGAATCCCCTTAATGTTTGAGCGGCTTTGGTGTAGTTTTGTTGGTTTCCGCTCGTTTTTTTCCTTCCATTCCGATGCTTGTTGACTTGTTTGCATATTAAACTCATAAACCCATGTCTCGTCGGCAGTAGTAATGTTCTCCATGCATAGGGGGTCAGCATGCGCACGATCAAGCATGCTCAAAGAGATCAGTTTACGTTAATTTTTTTTTTAATTCAGCTTTATCGGGACGAGTCCAGCAAGAACGCGTTGCATTCTCAAAATGTCCACAAAAGATCATTCGAACCGGCTCCCGAGAAATGGCGAGCCCTCTTGCCACCTCTGTGACACTTGACTGTCGATTTTCAAGCATTATTTATATTTTTTATATTTTCATCAGTTGAAAAGGGTTGTTGATACACATTCAATCTGTAGATCTTATCTATCCCACTTCGTCGATTTCGCTGTCATAAATTGTGCTAATCGGATGTCAATTTACTGGCATATGTAGACAATTGGAAGGGCATGTTTTCTAACGGTGATCTTATACTTTCCTTGTTTTTAATATATGAACCGATATCAAACATTTTTGAACACCACAGTTAGGAGCACTATTTCAGGAACGTTTTATTTTCTTCCTTCCGTATTAATTATTCATAAAAACTTTCAATACTCTTCTACCAACGCGAATAATTCAAGATTTTCACACAGCTCACTAACTCAGCTCCAAAACTCAGCAAAAAGTAAACAAAAATTGACAGACACCTAAAATGAAGGCGTCACCGATTTTTTGTGCATCCCCGTTGAAGTTCAAGCAAAATACGCTTTCATGAAGAATTCTGCGGTGAGAGAAGAATGCCGCTTTTTGTGTGTAGAGTTGCTGTGTTAATGCAGCAACAGCTGTTGTGGCATGCGGCAGCGCGCCACTACACTTTTCAGCAAATGCCGCAACACTTAAGCGCTTTTATCCGTTGCTTTCATTGCCGGTGACATAATTTCATTAGAGGATGCGGCTCTGTGTATGTGTGTGTGTTTGTTAATGCAAAGGTGGACTCATTAAGTGCGCAAAAGAGAAAAAGCGCCGAAATGTGTACGACATGCGTGGAGGTGAAGCAAAGAACTTTAGTGACAAAAAGATGGAAATTGTGTGGACGAAAATGAGAAACATTTGAGTGAGTTTCGCGAAAAGCAACAAAATAAAAAAATCTGGAGTAAGGTAGATGTTTTATGGCTTTGAAGGTCGCAAGCTCAAATTAAAAAGTACGAGTTGAACCAGATTTACGGTCCTGAAGCTATTTAAACTAATTTTCTTTTAATTTATAAGTAGTTATTTTCTCTGTTCAATTTAATGACATTTTTTTTTATTAAACTGCCGAAATGGGTGTAAAATGAACCCTCGCCAGAAGTCGGAATTTTCTGTTAAGCCCAGCAAATTTAGTGTATACAATTATAGTGAGAATTAAAACGAGTAGATACTTTGCTGGATATTTTTACTACAACTATATATTATATATCAAAATAAAAAGGGAATACAGGCGTGACTTTATTTAAAATACATATAAAACTATTTGTAAATCTGTTATATTCTAAACTTTACCTTTAATTTTCCATTATCTTAGACGAAAAACAATTTTAAAATTTATGTTTTTTATTTGTTGAAAAACATGAGCAGAAACTTATATAAACAAATATGCTTATGACAATCTATATATGTAAAAGAAAGTTGTTGTTAGTTACACCATTTGTAACTCAAGAACGGCTGAACCGATTTGGCTGTTTGGCTGAAAATTGGTGGGGCGGTAGCTTAGAACCAGGGTAAGGACGTAGAATACTTTTCGTTTATTTATGTTAGAATCCAATACAACTCATATATACATTGACCAATATACAAAAAATATATTTCATATCATAGGCATTTTTTCAAAATTCATGTTTGTAGGAATCATTTGAATATATGCGTACAATTTTAAAAAGATTTTTCCTCAAAAATGACACAATTCCTAAGTATTTGGAATAGTGGAATAGAACTGCAACCAAATTCGTAGTGAAATAGACTATAACTGGCTTAGTAATCAGTCGTTGAGTATGTATTATACCACGTGCATCCCAAAAGACTGATGTCATAACCTTTCCAGCCGACTTTTTTGTCTTTCCACGCCTGAGAACCGATTCATCATGTGCAGTCCACTAGAATGACTGTCGATTGGACTCCAGTGGGAAATGATGAAGCTATGTTTCTGTTGTCACACACCAACGCAAAAGTTCGGTTTTATTACGATTAAAGAGCACTCAAACATTTATCAGAATTAGTTATTCGTTGTGTTTGTTGAATTATGAACTTGCGAGGCACCCACTTTGCATAAAGCTTTCGCCTCTTTAGAGTAACATTGTGCTCAGTGCTCATTTCGCCTGTTTCCAGCTTAGTAAATATCATTGCAACGGTGGATTTCCCTGAGCCCAAATTCAACAGTATTTTCTCCAAAAAAGTAATGCTTTATTAACAAACGAAATGCTTTATGATCCATTTTTTTTTATAAACTAACACAAGTTGCTTCACAAAAATGCTATATCTCATTAACTAATTCTTATAATCCAACTAATAGAAGTCATATATAGTATATGGTAGTAGTAGTATTACCTATATATCAGCCACAATAAAGCGCGGACGGGTTGTCTAATATGATATAAAAGTGGAAAAATTGATTTTTTGAATAGAAGTAGAAAATAATTGTGGTTTTTTGCCAGTAAATAGTAATGAATTCKTTGAAACTGTGCGACCAAAACAATTCTTAATAAAGCTCACGGTAACGCATGTTGGAAAACATTAACATTTTTTGTGTTGATAGGAGCTTTATTTATCGGCCTTGATAGGGTTTGACAAATAAGAAAATTTTGGCTGAAAACTGTTACTAGTCAATAGAAGTAACAAGCGTGCTTATTTGGTCTTTAAAAAAAATTACATAAATATTCCCAAACTACGGATAAATTTCAGATTGAGATTGGCAAACAATTTTTTTTCTTGTTGTTGTGGTGACAGAAAACGTTCCCCCATAATACCGCCCGGAATTCTGCCGAGCTGAAAGTAAATTATGGCTTCTTAGATCGCTCTGTGTTTGAAACAAGTGAAATAATTGTGTTTTCGTTTGATTGAAAATCCATAAATAGTCGGACCGTGCTAACTCTTTATTTGCAGTGTGACATATTATATATGGGCCCAACAACAATGCATTTCAACTGCCACACCGCTTTCATTTAATATATGTATGCACTCATATGGAGTCACTGAGTAGCACTCAGGTGCACATTTCCTGTAAGTGCTCTGCGCACACTCCAAAAACCGCGACATTTCACGCGTGGCAAGCATGAAAATTCACCTGCAACTATGTTGCAAGCATTAAGTTCATGTTTGTTATTTTTACGCAAAAACACTTTGAAGACAACCGCCGGTGAAAGAACCAGCTGAAAAATGCAATGAATTCGCCAAAAAAGGAGACAAAAAAGAAAGCAAGAATGTAAAAAGAGAGTTCTTAAGTGCAGCACATACCACATATAAACTATTGACATAATAAAGTGACATGCCACATTAAAGTAACTCGACGTGCATTAGTGCAGCAGACAAAGAAAACGCAACACGCACACCTACGCGAACATATATGCGAGTATGTTCATATATATTTGTCTGTGGCTGTGCTTTGTTATGGGTGCGCACTTGGCAACGCTTTCTGGCATTATGGCGAGTGAATAAAAGAACGCAGCAGCAGCACGCAGTAATAAAATTAAAAGCAATAAAGGATGTTGCGGCAATATGTGGCGGAGAGCGAAAAAAAGTATTAAATTAAAATCAAAAGAAAATAACATAAAAAATGGTAAGCAAATAAACTAAAAAAGAAAAACATGCAGCGCTTTGGCATATGTATGTGATTTCCCATTTTCCCACATTCCCAAAGAGACATAAAGATAAAAAAAAACGAATGAGAGGAGAAGTGCAGCGGCGTAAATTAAAAAAAGCGTCTTCATCGACGCGCCTGCTTGGAATTTAATTTATCAGAAAAGCGCAGGTAAATCGCGAAAGCAACACTTACAATAGCAACAAAAACAACGACAACAAACAACAACTGCCATACAAGTAGCGAACAACGAACCGCCCGCTTCGCGCTGTCGGCTGCTGGCTGCTCCACTTTCCGTTCTTTATTCTCAAAGCTTGCGGCGCAAAATATCATTAAGCATTGAAATGAAATCAGTGTGACAAAAAGCACAACGCCAGTCAGTCAGAGGAAAGCACAACAACGACAAAAACAGCAAGAAAAAAACGTGCGCGCAAAAATAAATTAATAAACGGAGACGTGGCATGCAAATGAGGGTGTGAATGATGGCTTCAACCGCTTTTAATAAATATAAAAATCTAGGAGCTACTGTGTTTGTATGTATGCTGGTGTTGCCGCGTTCTTGTGCCCGAGGCGTTCGACTGCAGTGGTTGTGACTGACAGCACCGGTAGCTAACATCATTAACCCATATTCCAAGTTTAGCTGCTGCTGATGTTGTTGCTGTTGTTCAGTTACTATTGACAACAGCGTGTAACGCGCATCTAGCGTCAAATTGTGCGCAAAGTGAAATTTAAGAGCAATGGCTACAGCGCGTAGTGGTTAATATAAACATATATTGGGTAGTCGAAAAAATCTTTTCGTATTTCTAATTATAATAAAGTTTTAACTTATTTCTTTAAATGTGTAATAGTAAATAAAAAAACGAATAAGTACCATTTTGGTCGACCACTTTTGCCATTTTTCCGCTGGAGACATTTTTCCATCAGCGTAAGCGAACCATTGTTGTGTTACACGAACTGATACAGCATTGTCTCCTTAAACTTCACAAATTTCATTGTATTTCAATTCAAAAAAATTTATAGCGAATTTCTTCATTATTTTCAATAATTTTTGAACATCTGTAACTTTTTTCAACTTCCCCGTATTTAATTTTTTGTTTGGTTAAATGAAGTTTAAAATTTCGCCTTTTCAACGCTATATGGTATGGTACAATGTTCCAGAAAAATCAACTATCAGATATAAATCTGCTAAGTTTCCACGCGGTGAAATGCGCAACGGACTCGGTGAACGCAGTGGACGCCCAAGCCAGGTTATTATCGATGAAACCCACAAAAAAGTCCACAAAATAATTTTACATGATCGGAAAGTGAAGTTATTCGAGATAACAAGCACTCTAAAGATCTCAACTGAACGTATATATCATACCAACCACGAATATTTGGACATGAGAAAGCTATATGCAAAGAGGGTGCCGTGCGAACTCATTTTTGACCCAAAACAACAACGCTTTCATGACTCGGCACAGTGTTTCTAGATGTTCACCGTAATAAATCCGAGTCTTTGCATATATAAGTGACAAATAATGATACATAGCTTCATCACTGCAATCCGAAGTCTAATTAACAGTCATTCAAGTGAACTGCAGACAATGAACCCGCTCTAAAGGGTGGAGAAACTCAACAGTCGTCTGCACTTTGGAATGTGCATAAAAAAGTTTTTATTTACTACCTTCAAAAAGAAAGCGATTATTACACATCATTATAGGACTTCATGAAGGTTGACAGTTTTGTAAAGCTTTACTATTGCCAGGCCCTGGCCCAATATCCGACTAACCGCCACTACTTTGGTAGATGTAACAATAGCATGTGTGCGTATATGGTAGATCTACAAAGAAAACGTGTGACTTTAATCTCACCGAAAGCTACTCGATCTATTCCATTATCACAAAACACCAAGTTATTATTCATTTAGTTGTTCTTGTTAAGAACATCGTATCAAATAAAATAGTGGTTCTGATAAGTGACCCATAATAGAAATTTTTGGTATGAGTAAAACTAAGTTCATTGAAGAGTGTCACCAACTACAAATTGATTCTAGTTCCATAAGACATTATTAGTTCTCTACGACATTATAGTATCGATCTTGTGAGTGATCTTTGAGCCAAACATTGGAAACTGTTTCACTTTGGTTTTAGTGCAATTATATTAAACTTTGCTTCTACAATTTTTTTCCAATTTTTATGGTTATCAAAATCTCTAAGGGAGTACTTAGGAAGGTCGTTGCTATTGTAGCGAATATCTAAATCTTGGTGGTTCCGTACCAAGCAGATGACTGCAAGTGCGTTTTTTATGGAAGCATCCTAGCAGAAACTTCTAAGAATGGAATATGTTTCTTAACCAGAAGTATGAGAGCCTCATGTATTCAATAGGTGGGATCAAAATACATCGTGTTATTGTATCGCAGTTTTGTGACACGCCTGAACCTTCTGGCTCTGCGTTCCAATACATCCAGGCGACCATTTTGATGGTGTGTAGTTAATGATGTCATGTGTAGTAGTTTGCAAAAGTGAGGAAAGTTCTCTGATTGCCATTAACTTGGAAGTTGCCATAAACTATTCTTTTACGTATGTCTCAAGCAGCTTACAGACAGCAGACATACGGTCATGGACTAAACATCCTCTGAGTAGGCAAAGAACAACCATTTGAAGGCGAGCTAGAGTAAAAACTAGAGTGAGAAGTAGTTAATGGAGGAGGACCATTTGCTTAATAAGTTGCCAATAACGTTTCTTTGTATTTGCCTCAAGTGCTTTCGGCTAGCAACTTAAGAATTTTGTTGCGAGTGAAAAAGTACAGACTGTCGAGTACAACACATAATATCATAGTGGTGTGGGTAAAGTCATCAAAATTTAGATCCAGTCTGTACTCTTGGTGTATGTTTGTTATGGATTGAGAGGGACAGAGCTTTAGCAACTTGCTGAGATATCGTAGCTATTTACTTTGAAGAGTTTTATAGATATAACTAGATATTAAGTACTAGCGGGGAGGAGACACAACCCAGCTGAGCCCTCTTGTACAATTCCTCTTAGTTTTTAATTCTGACTTCGAAACCCGAAATTTAGTTCGGATGATTGTCGTCCGCTCAGATAATCCATGGTACATAACAAGCTTCGTTGCTGCGTTTTATGAATATTCTGAAATTCAATTCAAGAGACATATGTGTTTAAAATATTTGGTTTGAATTTGCCATGAATAATATAGTAGTGTTGTGTTTCATACTGAGTCGACAAAATATCTATTATAAGGGGGAATTCATTTAAAGAAAATTAAGATGAGCAAACACTTTTTCGATGGAACATTTAACGGTAATGGACGCAAAAGATCAGTTTATAAACTTTTGGAGATTAAAGACGCTTAAAGTGCTACACTAAAGGCTAAAGCGGTTGAAGCTCAGTGCTCGCTAAATAACATATTATAATGATAAGCGGCAGCTATACGCTGCCTTGGATAAATAATTTTTACTTCAATTGGAAGCGGTACTGCGCTTGGAGTTGAAAATCCACGCAATGCGGTTTTAACTTTTACAATCCACTTTAAACTACTTTCTCATTTCAACTGTTGCTCGCAATAGTCAGCTTTTGCCACAGCCTTGCAATTAAAGTCGCCGCAACGACTGGACGAGCCAAATGCACAGCTTTATTCACATTCATTCGCTTGCTTTTATAACACTCTCACACACACACTCAAACACAGTTGTATGTAAGTCATACAAATTCTGGGCGCCAGCCTGACGTGCAAATTCGTTAAGCAATTTCGCTTTTCATTAAAAACTTAAAGAATTATAATAAAATAAAATGAAATAAAATAAAATAAAATAAAAGACGAAGAAGAACAAGCAGCCGAATAAAAGAAGTGTGTTAAGCAGAAATTGGTAGCCGCAACAGTTTGAGCAACATTGACGGCAACATGAAATGTGATGAATTGAAATGAAATGCAAAAAGAGAGATAAAAGCGTAATGAAAACAAAAGGCAAAAGGAAAATAAAAGAACCGTAAGTCAAGCTTATGAAAACCTGTTGACATATGTCGAACGCGAACAACGCTTGTTGCGTCAAGTTGTAGCTCAAGGCTTTTGTCGTTGCCTCGCCGTGGTGTCAATGCGTTAATTGCTGCGAGTCAATGACGAGCAGTGCTTGCATTATGCAACGTGTCCATGCAACAAGCAGCCAAGACGTGAGAAAGGCAACTTTTATTCGACATTCACAGGATTTCGCTGCGCGAAAGATTTTCGGTTAAATGAGGCCAGTGTATATTTCTGACGCACTAATTACTATGTTGCAAGACTTTGCACTATTTGCTAAAGTAAAGTTTGAAGTATGACAACAAGTAATATAAATCTCACTTTAGGGGTTACATGCATTTCCACGGGTAAAAAACCGCCGTTTTTCATAAAAAAATTTCTCATATAAATAATTAAATATCTTATTTTAATTTTTTATTGTTGCAAGCATACATACACTATTAACAAAGAAATTCTGAAATTTAAAATATTTTTAACTTGGCTATTGCGACGTCATTACCGGTGATCCTTCGGAACTTAGAACTTGGTCGAAGGAAAAAAATGAGATTTCGATAATCCATAATATATAATTTATAATCTCTAATCTATAGTCTGTAATCTATAATCTATAATCTATAATCTATAACCTATAATCTATAATCTATAATCTATAATCTATAATCTATAATCTATAATCTATAATCTATAATCTATAATCTATAATCTATAATCTATAATCTA
>NW_017534786.1:294677-301414 GCF_001853355.1 Bactrocera latifrons
ATCTATAATCTATAATCTATAATCTATAATCTATAATCTATAATCTATAATCTATAATCTATAATCTATAATCTATAATCTATAATCTGCTTGCTTCTATAATCTATAACCTTTAATCTATACTCTATAATCTGTAATCTATAATTTATAATCTATAATCTATAATCTGCTTGCTTCTATAATCTATAATCTATAATCTATAATCCATAATCTATAACCTTTAATCTATACTCTATAATCTGTAATCTATAATTTATAATCTATAATCTGTCATCTATAATAAATAATCTATAATCTATAATCTATAATCTATAATCTGCTTGCTTCTATAATCTATAATCTATAATCCATAATCTATAATCTATAATCAATAATAATCTCAAGAAGCTACAGGTTACTCAGCTCACTCATTGGGACGGAATTATGAACCGCAGCAGATTTTCCTTTCTACATCTCTATCTAAGAAATATTGGATAGCAAATCATATAGCCACCTAAAATATTCTGATTCTATGCCTTTATGACTCGAAGGGGGAGTTGTGATGTGTTTTTTGAGTTGATTCCACGAGTGAAGAATATAGTATTTAGTTTTAAGCAATTCAAAATCTTTACTGGAAGTAGCAGTTTTAAAGATGATAAGAACGCTGAATATTGAACCGCAACTCCAACTTTGTCTAGATATTTCAAAATCATACAATATATCTTCAACAATATACGAATTTCAGAAACGATTGCTATAAATCGTAATTCCTATAATTTTTAATAGCTCAAAGAAAAGCAAATATGAAAATATGTTTTAGGTCGAGCGCTACCATATCTTATCTAGAATTCACTGTCAGAAGAGGATTCCTTAGTATGCTTCAATAAAGGCCCCACCTATACACTTACATAGGCGGTATGCTTCGTTGTTCGCATTTTTAATGCTTTTACGCTTCAGTTGAAAGCTTTTAAATTTCACTCTTTTCATTTCCAAACCTTTTCTTCAATTTCCAATTTTTCAAATTCGTCTTTCTTCAAATTAAATCTCCATTACTTTCTCTTTAAATATTAACCAAGTGATTATCTTAACGAAACATGCTATATATAAAATTTACACAGTAAATCCATTGTAAAATACCTAAGCATAAAGACCTCACAGATTTTTACACAGCTTATTCATTCGCATTTCTTTACAGGGAATGATTTTAAATGTGATTACATACTTATTCTAATCACTTACCTTTTTCTTCATGTCATCTGCTTGTTGCGTAAGCTCATTAATTTATTTGCATATTCACCTTTCTCCTTAATATACATCAGCATACAATACTTGAGTATATTCGAAAAAGGTGAATCACTCATGCATAAGGATTTGCCTTATTTATTTCGAGGCTTTTCGGCTAAGTTCGATTGATATTTTAAGCACCGTTGAGTATATTGCCATCGTAAGACTGCTGTATTGGCTTAAAATTTTATTTAGTATTTATTGCGGTAAGTGTTAGCGTACTGAGGCGGAGAAATATTTACTCAGGTGAAACGATGCCGACGTTCGATAGCTCTTTTATATCGAAAACAACTGAGAAAGTTTAGAACCTTAAGGGACGTTTTGGAAAATTTAAAAAAATTCCCATCGACTGTAAGAAGGGATTATTTGTCGGCTATGTCTAGAAATGTAGTGAGAAATGCAGCTAAAACTGCGCATGGCCAAAAAGGACTTACTCTTAAGTGCCTAAATAAATTGTAAACATTTAATACAAATGAAAATAACTCAAATATAAAGTACGGTTATACTTTTAGAAGGTATTCAATCATTACAAATGGACTGGCGACGCTGTATTTCCATAAAATCAGTTGTTTCAATATTAATTGTTTAGTTGTTTGGTTTGCGTGCTATTTAAAAGTCATTTTATTGTGAAGGAAATTATTTTGGCATTTCATCATCATCATATTATCCGTATATATGCTATACCAACAAATTAACTAACCTAGTTATAGGTACAAATAACTAGGAAATTAAACATTGGATATTAGAAATTCTTGAGCTGTTCGTAACACTTTCGTTGGATAGAGTAGATCATAACGAGGAGGTGCATATTCGCTTCAAAATGTTTTGAAAAATAAGCCGCCTTTTTACTGGCCTTATGTATTTGCCTAAAAAAGCTACTAGATCTGTGAATCAACTTTGATGGACACATTTCTTCCTTGCACCTTCTGTTGTGTGTGAAAATCGCACATCAGATAAGAATAACTTCCACTTCCATACAAAATTTAATTTATTTTTGCCTCAATGCACCTTTTGCCTATGCTTATTTTTTGATATGTGGTCAATATGTGTTAGACTTAATTAAGTGAATATATATTCGTAATTATAATCCGGTTTATTGCAGACTTTGAGTAAAATTAGTCTAGAATATTTCTTCCCTTTGATGAATATGCACTTACTTACTTTTGCTGTTAGGTATAGAGAGTGAACTTAAATATAGACAGAAAAGGTCGTCAATTAAGGAGAGTTTCCCTAATGGTGAATTTACCCACAGTGCATTGTGTGTGGTTTAAATATAATCTTCGTAGATTTCCTCTATTAATTATTTTAAACAATAAAAAATATTTATTACTCAAGAAAAGAACCAGAAGACAATTAAATATTACAACTTGAGTTTTTCTTCAATCGGTAAATTCAGAATATAGGCCGTACAAAGATAACATATATAGAATTACAGATATTGCGATATTTATGTTATCGATAAGTTTTAAATCATAGAAGATATGAAAACTTAAAACGTGTAAAATATTTGTTTAATACTTAACTAACCATTTTAATAAGAACTATCAAGTCTGATCAAACAAATTCTCTTCTTTTCTATCAAAATCGAAAAGAAATAATAGTGCTCCTACTATTTCAATCTGACCATCTACAGCGCATTAAAATTTCACTTGAAACTTGATAACCTAATGCCACTCTGACATTGCACAGTTTCGTTCTTTGCACGTTGCATTTTTTAAAGCCTTCGATAACTGCTGTGTATTTTCAATATACTAAAAACTGTTTTTTGGCGCATATAGTAGATAGGTGCAACTACTCGCATATATAGAATAGAAAGAGCACATAGTCAATGTTGTTGAAAATCCTGCCACTATAAGCTGTATAGATTTTACAAAAGTGCCTGATATTAAAAGGTTAAAAGGGTCAACCTTGTGTAGCAGCAGCAGCTTTATGCCGCAATTCTGGCCTTTTATTTGTACCGTTATAAGCCACCAATATACATACACAAAAAACATACAGGTAACTGCGTCTTTGGTGATACACGTCAACGAAAAGCTAAACAAAATGGTGCTAAGTTGGTCAAAATCCAGCGGCCATTCGTTATAGCAAACAAAAATGCAAACAGAAACACAAGCAACAACAAGCGCGAGGTGCAGTTTTCTATTTGCTTGCTGAAAAATGTTCGTGAAATTCCAATGTAAAATTTTTCTTTAATTCAAACAGATTAAAAGCATATTTTTTGATCGCGCAAGCTACCGATTGGGGGGTATCTAACTCGAACGCTGTGCCGCAATTTTTCATTTTCAACTTTTGCCATTGCCACTACAGTGGCAAAATGTAAAATTTTTTTAGTCGACAAGGTGCTGAGTGCGCTTTTCGTGCGCCAAGTCTGATGAAAATGTATGAGGCGAGCGCTGGAAATCGAAACGTATGTGTTTTCGTGACGCACATACACACACACACATACATGCCGTTAATAACTGAAAATACCGCTATATGCAAGTACAAGCATTTAAAAATCCCTTACACTGCCACTATATGAAGTCTACACCACGTATACGTAACATTCATTATAATTAGTGTATGTGAGACATTTGCATCATGCGTATACGCCATGTATAACCGTCGGCACACACGTGCTGATACAGTTTAATGCCAATCAATTTTCGAATGGATATTTATGTTTCACATGCAAATAAACGCTTAAGCTTAACGCTTACGAGCTCAGCTCAGCGCACTCATTACACGGCCTACTTGAGTATGTGTAGGTATGATGTTACACACATGCACACACTCACATGAATGACACCTCTTACTGCTGTTGCCACTGTAATCGCCGTTGGATCGTGGAAAAAAGTCTATGTAATCATGTTACATCACCTTAATGCCTTCATCATTATCGTCATCAGCATGATAATTTTATGCAATTGGCAATATCGGCTGGAAATGTGCCAGCAACGGCGCCCATTCATAAAATTCGAAATTGTAGACGCTATTATATTTGATGATTTCACTGTTACTTAATACCCGCATATGCTTATATCTGTGTGCAGTTATGTATGTGTATTGCTGCTTTAGGTAAATATTTTTTTGGACGGTGGTGCATGTATGTGGCATAAGCTTGGTACGGTTGCTCTAATGTTGGCAGCTCTTGCTATGATTTCGTTGTAACGCAGTAGGTACTTTGCAGTTTTCAGTTAATTTTTTGAATGAAAGCTGCTTAGTTGTAAAGAGGATTACGTACATTCGAACTATTTCCAAATGCAGTACACCTCGAAAGCGTCAAATTTTCCAAAAACCTTCAGCTGACACTATTGTTGCAATAACTGGCACATGTGTTTGTTCGATTCGGTTATTTGGGCCGTTTTAAATTCTTAGTTTCTAGAATACGAATTTACTTATAACCTAAAAAGCTTTATATGTGGTTACTAAGGTTCCTTGAAATATAATTTGTCTAAAGGAATGGAATAATTGTTGCAGGCAAAGAGCAGGAAATGTCTTTTATTGGTATTTAGCAATTTTAAAACTGCTGCTGGAGTATTAAAATAGTTTTTTAATCTTTCTTAATTTGTTCCTATGGAAATATTTCACCCTTTTGATAATCTTCAATAGGAGGTTATGACTTTTCCTCTCAATGTTAAAAAAGCGACGCGCCAATGTCCAGTAGCAATTGCAATTGTTAAATCAATATATCTTAAACACATGTGTATAGACATCATTAAAATCAGTTGAATAAGAGTATTGATATAATTGCTCAAAACATAATATGATATCTGTCTACTTTGTATCGTAAAAAGTCTACAAAGTTAACAGACAAATAATGGGCTTAACAAAAAATTTCTGCTAAAAATAGGCACGTGAATGGTACTTACATTTATCGATATTTTTGTAGTATTCATGTGTGCAAGAAATATTGAATGTATCCATTCTAATTTGTTGAAGCAAAGGCGATTGTGATGACAATAGTATGTGAGGTGTTATTTCTTTAGTTTCTCTTTTCTTTTTTTGAAAATTATTCGCTTGCTGACGATGAGCGTGTAATTATTTCAATCGCGTCTTTCTTCGTGGCTTTTATTACATTTTTATACTTTAACCCAAGTATATTAAGTTTGCATTAAATTTGTAACACTCATATGAAAACATCGAAGACTTCGTAAAATATTGGGTAGTGGAAAAAGTCTTTTCGTATTTTATCAATAGATGTTGCTGCATCCAATCACATTTTGTTATACCATATAGTGTTGGTAGTGTTGGAAAAGTGATATTTGAAGCTTCATTTCACCGAAAAAAAACAAAAAAAAATAAAATAAAAAAAATAAAAAATTCGAGGAAGTTGAAAAATGTTGCAGCTGTTCAAAAATGAGTAGAAATAATTAAGAAATTCGCTACACTTTTAAAAGTTTGTATAAAAAAGGGTACAATGCCACACAAGCCACCAATGCAGTTGGTGAAGCTTACATCGTTATTATAAATAAAAAAATAATAATAATGAGTTAAAATTTGATTAGAAATACGAAAAGACTTTTTCGATTACCCAATACATATATGTATAAATGATTAGCATGATGAACGGAGTCGATATGGCCATGTCCGTCTGCCTGTACATACACGCATTGATCTCTGAGTTTTTTAAATATCGCTCTGAAATTATGCACACCCCCTATTCCCCACAAGAAGGTGCTGATTTGTCGGAAAAAATATGGTTTCTTATAACTATGGTCAATTAATGTGTCGATCCAGTTTATATGATTAATTTATATTTTCTTGAAAGCAGAAGGAATTTCATAAATTATTAAAATTTTCTTATAAGTGATATATCTGTAACAACTTGATCGCTACCCAAAAAATTTAAACATTTATCGGTGAAAACATATTCGATTGATTACTAAAGAATATATTTAAGAAGCTCGTGTATAAACTTGAGACTAATCATTTTTAGAAAAACACGTTTAAAGTTTGTCCTTGTAATTTCGAGCGCTCTGAAACACCAAATTTGCGTGTAACTTCGAAAATATTGACCGGCACGATATGCAATTTTCACTGTGTATATTCTTTAATATGATAATATTAAAAATAGAAAACAAAAAAATCGTTCTGAAAATTCCAACTGTATACATATGACACCTTAAGCCACATTGAAGTGCAATAAAAACGATGTTAACAAAAATTTTACTAGTCATTTGATCATTAGCTGCAATAATAATTGTAATAACAATTTTCTTGGTTTTTGATTTGTGATAAATTTATGCAGAAAAATCTTCCTCCCCGCTAGGCAACTTATTTTGAATGTCCTCTTGCCAAATGGTTTCGGAAACAACGGAATTAAAGAATTTTCGAAATTAATTATCGGTTATTAAATTATTCTAAATTCTACTTTATAATTAAGTTATCTTAAATATACATTATTTGTCTTGATTTATTAAATAAATTTTCTGGTTTTGTATTTTGGTGATATCCCACCATTTAGTCCCACCTTAAATATATTTTTATCAAAA
>NW_017534786.1:301529-329734 GCF_001853355.1 Bactrocera latifrons
AAAAAAAAAAAAAAAAAAAAAAAAAAAAAAAAAAAAAAAAAAAAAAAAAAAAGGAATTTCACCGACAATTAGTTGCGGGTATTTATTAAAATTGTTTGGGTGAAAACGCAACAAATAAGCAACATTTTTATAATTGTAGGCTTTCATAACAACTTCTGATTAATTTTCATATGCAACAACAAATTGCACTTAACAAGCAATTATTTATAAATTGAAACAATACGTTCGACAACAATGGTTTAACGGTTTTCATTTTTGTTTTCATTAAATAAAGTAAAAACTTGTTGAGAAAATGAATATTGAAGGGGCGGAAAACATAATGGAACATGGAAAATGCATAGATTGTCATGATTTCCACTTTGTTTTGGGCCGTTATAAATACACATTGATAGTGAAAGCAATTGAGGGTGAATTTGCTGTAGTTAAATGTTGATTGCCGAGTATTTAAATGTGCAAACGTGAAATTATGCAGCGAACCAGCTTTTTCAATTAAAGCAACTCGTCAATATGTAGCTGTTGGCTTTGAAAGTGAAACATGCAACTAAAGTGTTTGTGCACAAATTAAAGCATACATATGGGTGCAAAATCACTTGTGTTTGAAACACGAATCAAAAGAGTGTTCAATAAATACAACAACAATTGCACTTAATTTATATCTGAGAAGAAAATGTTCGCCGCCGGCGTATGCAGTAGGTTTCGTGCATAGTGATTTACAAGGGCGGTTCTATAAGTACTTGGCTTGCAAACGAAATACGAAATTTTTAGAAAAGTTGATTTTATTTCTCAACTTCCAACATCTTTAGCCGTCTTCTGGGGGGCACTATACATATCGGGGTTTGTCTGGAAAGTAATAGAAATGAGACGATTTAAAAAAATTTATCGAACCAATCGTTACAATTCTTTGAAAACTTTCAAAATAGGCTCTTGGGATGCCGGCCTTGGTTAGGTAGCTGTTCACAAGAAAGGCATGGCAACTTCCTTCGTTTGAGTCTCTTGAGGACTGCCACATAAAACTTGATGAATTTAACATTTGGCAAATAAACGAATACTTAGTCGATGGTCTGGTTTCAAAACTTTGCGCACACGAGGCAATGATAACCCTTGCACCACCCTGCACCGCGTCCATTGGCTAATCAAGCCGTAAATTTTCAGCTGCAGCATGTCATTGCTTATAATTGTTATTGTTTTTGGTAGTAGCATAACTTGCTATTGTTGTAGTTGTTGTCTCGCTTTGCGAGCTACATGCTGCCCATCCTTCTTCACTCCGCTGGTTGCTAGCTGCTGGCTGCTGGCTGCTGGCTGTTGGCCACGGTGTGTTTCTGCCCGCCTTCTGCAATTCTTAAGTGCCTCTTTTCTTCTTGCTGTTATTCTTTTGTTATTTTCTTTTCACAACATTGTTATTGCTTTTTTATTTTCACTTGCAACTGCCACTCTTTTTTTGCGTTTTTGTTTGTGTTTTTATTTCTATGTTTTATGTGGCACAACTGTAGTTTTTGCTTGCATTTTTATAACATTTGTTGCAGTCATTTTTATTGTGCCAACTCATGTCAAGGTAGTTTACAATGTACGACTCACATAGGTATGTATGTGTGTGTCGTTGTTATTGTACGGCAACTGTGGAAGTGTCCATGCGTATGACTACGAGTACGAGGTACACATGTGCTGGCTTGTTTTCGCATTTTTCCACACGCTCGCCTTTATTTTTTTATCTTCCCTTTCGTTGTTTTTTGTTGTTGCCTGCTGCAATTTTTCGCGCTCACTAAAATTGTGCTTTCATCTATGCAACATGTGCGAACAATCGAATAAAATGAATGCTTGCAATATAGATTCAGACATTCATTCGTACAAGTGAATATTCATAAAAATTCATGTGCAATGTATACAGGGTGATCGTAAAGATCCCACAAAGTCACAAGTAATAAACCTGCATATCGGTGAGTTTTTATATGAAATTGTTGTGGCCAAACCGGGTTGGAATGTAAACTATTTAAGGCGTTATAGCCACTTTAAAAATCTGAAAAAAAAGTTTGTATTTTTTTCGGGAGCAATTTGATTTAATAAATAAAGAAAAATAATTGACATATGCATAATTTTATGTAATTTCATATTCGGTGATTCCTTTAAAAAAATTTTAAGTTCTTTGGTTCAGTAGTCGATCTCCACGAGGACTTCCGAAAAATGGTGTTGGCAGTGAGGACATTCCTCACATTTCTACTTAAAATAATGTAATCAAAAACCTAAAACAATGTGTTTTTCAGTTTGGAATTATTCGTTTTTAGAAATTCACTTATCGTTATGTGGGAGGTTAAGATTGAATTGAAAAACCAGCTAATAACTTTTTTGTTGTACCTACAAGATAAGGAAAATGTGACTGCAATGCTTAGAAGACTTTATTATCCAAATATTTAAATATTATGTTAATTTTTGCTGAAATTTGCAACAAATCCGACAGTTATTGTCGCTTCAGCGAATAGAAAAAATGCGCCTATTTTAACATGGAATGAAAGACTTCAGTTTTTTACTACTATATACGCAGAAGGCGTGAGGAAAAAAGTAGTACTTTTTTTTTACTAAGTTTGTTTGTGAAACTTTTTCACTTTTGTTTTTAGAAAATATTATTGAAACGTCAATTATATTCTATAGACAGTTAGTACATAAATTGTCAGCTTGAGTCGATATGTATATTTCTGGTCATGTGTCTGTATATAAGCGATATATCGTTCTGAAAAATTTCTTAAAATCCTGTCCAGGTATGGAAACCATATATATAACATGTAGCTGCCATATACAAATTACTGATCAAAATAAAGAAAAATGTCTTTTTATAACCTTTTTGGAAATGAAAAGTGCAACCGTGAAGGGTATTATAGCTGCGATGCAGCCGGAGTTTTAAACTCTTGCAATCAGTTGCTACAGAGTAAGTATAATAATTTTGTGCACCCAACGTAGTATCACCTAAAACTAATCGAGATAGATATAAGGTTATATGTATATAAATGATCAGGATGACGAAAAAAAGTTGAAATCCGGTTGACTGTTTGTCTGTCCGTCCGTCCAAGCTGCAAGTTGAGCAAAAATTGAGATATCTTGATATGATTGGTATGCAGATTTCTTAGAAGTGCACGAATAATGCCTTTGGTATATGCCACCATCTGATCAAAAAAATTTCAAATCCAACAAAAACCCCAGTACCTTTTGTTCGAAAAGTCAATATGTGAGATTTCCAATAGAAATTCAAACAGAATTCTTTTCCTGCAGTAGTAATTTTATATATCCCAAATGGATGGAATCGGGTCAATACTTTCCTGAGCCCCCCATATACCCAATATAAAGATTTTCGAACTTCCCGTTGACCTTATGCTGGATATATGGGGGTATTTTACTCATAACAGTATATCATTGTGCCTAAAATGGAAGCAATTGGGCGAAAACTTGACCTAACCCCCATATAAGCATTACCAGAAATTTTAAACATCTGGCTGGTTTTGTATAAATACTACGTATAATGATTTTAATTTTTCTAACAAATCTTATTCCGAATATATACGTAAGTCCGTTTATAAGTATACTATATGGTATATGTAAATATAAAATTGCTTAGATTCCGATCCTCTGGTTGACGTTTTACATCGTAAGGTATTTCCCTGGCTTTGGTTTCTGCAAGTTGCAAGAGTATAAAGTGTTCGATTACACGAAGTTAGAACTTTTTCTTGGTGAAACAAACCTTTCTTCTGATTTGTATTTAGTTTTTGTGCCTGCTTTAGTGTCTTAATGCTTATAGAACGTTTTGAATGTATAAAAAAATTTCATACGTAAAAAAGGTCAATTTAGAAATGCCAATTTTTTTTGTAAATATTTGGAAATTTTCAAGATCCTCCTTAATTATGATTTGATCAGTATTTAATGTTCAGCAAGCATCCAAATATCTCCTTTACAACCAATTCTGGTATATTGAAAGTAATAGTTATTTTCTGGTTCCAATGATATTAAATAAATAGTCAAACTTCATAGCTTCTTACCTTTTTATACAAATATTTCAAAATATCGCGAATTTCTTCGATATTCACTCATTTTTGAACAACTGTAACTTTTTTTCAACTTCCCCTAATTTAATTGTTTTTTGCTTAATGAAGCTTAAGATCTCCCCATTGCAACACTATATAGTTTGACACAATGTGATTGGTAGCACTGGAGATATACGACTGCAACGACATCTATTCACAAATTACGAAAAGACTATTCAATATTTCTTTTTTGGTTAGATATGAAATTCCACGTGATATTTCTGCAATTCATTCTAATATGCATTTGATCAATAAATAATGAAATCGCACAGCAATCGGCCATTTTGTACACACTCGAACGCACACCCTGTATCACAATCGTCATTTTCTATGCAGCGGCCATAAAATCGAGCGAAATACTACAAGATAAATGAGTGCTGTCATCAAGGATATTCCTCTACGACTATGTCAATGTATGTTTTGGTTGTTGTAGTTGCTGTTGTTCACTTGCTCGTTGCCGCTGCACTCATACAAGTACGGAGGATGTAAGCGCGGAACTAACATTGTCTTTTAATGGCGCAAAATTCTTGTCGAGCAATTGGAATAGTGTTAAAAATTGCCAAATTGATTTTTTAGAAGTTTGAAATTGCTTTAGCGCTCACGCTCAATTGAATGTTGAAAACCAATGAAACATGAAAAACGAGAAAAATACAAATAGTACATAAAAATACAGATTCTCTGCTACACAGACATTTAGCGGGAAAAAAGTTATCAACATTTTATGCGCTGCCATTTTGACTGTGATTTTATGCTCCAAAATAGAATTAAATGCGCAATGGTGGTGGCGTGAAATGCCTGTAAGCTTTAGCTGGTGGTCCTAATTTATAGACAACCATGCTTTCTAGTACCAGCGTACAAAGCGATCAGTGTCAAACATGAGCTGTATTACATTGCTTACGCTCAAGCTACTCGCCGCCAGTGTTGTACGAGCAAATTTACTGGTTCGCAGCTTGCTTCGAGAATATTCTTTATATACTTTTTTTTTCATTTATTTCAGCGATTTTATGTACTATTTCTCTAACAACAACTGTTATGTTTCCCACCATCGCTATGACCTTCGGCGCTTGCCTTCACTTTTTAATGCTCTGTATCTAGCTCCAATGTCGAAAAAGTTCTGCGCCCAGCAGCGGTTTTCTTTGTTTCAGCTGCCGCGCGACTGCAGGCTACATTTCAACGCCTGACCAGTATCGGTCGGCGGTTGTTGCTACACTTTTTATTTCCATCCAGCGTAGTTTTGGTTTTTTCTCATGTATTCTTGCTGATTTCGCTGCTGTTAGGTAATAAAGCACGCAAACAGACAACTTGTTCAGAAAGTTGCCGTTGGTTACACTCCCACCAATTGCCTTGGCCAATTTTGTCGTGGGTTTTTATTGCCGTAGTTCCAGTGGCGCGTTTGTGTCGTCGTGTTACACCTGACCACAACTTCTATTCTTCGTCTAACTAAATTCTTTTTATCCCAACTTTGTTAATATTCTTATCGCTTTTTTTAAGTGTGGTGCAGTGCTTTCGGCAAGTTGTTGTTCTGGTTTCTTATAGCTTAAGTAGTATAAACTTAAAACGTAATTTGAAGATATAAAGATTTGCAAGTAATTTTGTTCAATTTTTCATTCGGACTTAAAAATAATTTTAATTTCTTAGCAAAACATTCAATATAATCATAAGGGAATAAAGATGGAAATACGAATTGATTTATTGTAGTGCTTATTTGTGCCGTTAATTAAAGTTTTGTAACAAAACATGTTATTGGTAATAATGGTTACTGACCTAATTTCATTTACATATATATGCGGTATACGCAGGGTGCCTTTTATATTTCGGTATTTAGCGACACAGAACTTTATCGTAAAATTAGACATATGAGCAAAAAATATTAAGAGTTTTTTATAATTTTAAAATTCTTTATTTATTCTTCAAAATTTATGCTGTTCCGCTCAAAGTAAATCCACTTAGCCCTAATACACTTGTGCCAACGGTTCTTCCAGTCATCGAAACAGTTGTCAATTTCCGAAATAGCAGCCATCAATGCGCGTATTGATTCACGTTTAATGACTTCAATTGACTCTAAACGTTTTCTTCGGAACGATCGTTTGTATTCTAAGAAAAGCCAGAAATCACACAAAGCTAAATCAGATAAATACGGTGATTGTCCAATGGTATTGGTTGAATATTTGGCGAAAACGTTACGAAGAATAAATGCACTATGCAACGTGTTGCAAATAACAATAGTTCTCGGCCATAATTCCGGTATCTTTCTAGGAATAGCTTGGTGCAAACGAGGCGCAACACAGAAAAAGTATTGCTTGTTGACAATTTAGCTGGTCGGGGGGAATTAGTAGTACACCTTATCTCGATAATTGAAGGAAACTGTCTACATAACCTTGATTTTTGGCCTTCTTTGACGTAATTTTTTTGACTTCTGCTCACCTTTGCCACGATATTCGGGTGACTGATCGTTTATTTCCAAATACTATTACCATCAGTAATAATACTTTTCATGACATCGTGGTACTTGGAAAACTATTGTATGAATATTTGATTCTATAAAAAAATTGTCACTTTGGATTCGACACAATTAGTCGAACGCTCAAAAAATGCTCGTATCGATAGGTCAAGAGAAATGTTAAAAAATACGACAGCGGTGTTTCGAAACACGCCTATGACAAGATAACAGGTGAATAATCTTGGATTTATTAGTATGAGCTCGAATGTAAACAGCAGTCAATTTAAAATACGACGAATCCAATAAGTTTTCGCGAACAAAGCACTTCCAAGCATGTTTTTCTGGAAAAACTAGACATCACCAAATTATTTCTTTTTATTCCCGTACGAAAAAAATAAAAGAAGATAACTTTTTTCGACACCTGAAACGATGACTGACGCACTCAGAACTCATGTTTCATAGATACCACTATTTGATTGGCAAAAGTGTTTTGGCATTGTTTCGAACGCATTCAAAGATCTTATTAAAGAATTTTAATAAATATTTGCTTTTGTTCTCTAATCCCGAAACATAAAAGGCAACCTAAGTAATGGCAGCCATGAAGTCGTCCTTTTTGTTGGAGAAAAGTTTAAGGGAGTCGCCTACTATTATTAGCATTATTTTCTTTATGCTTGGTTTCATTACTTTAGCCAGTGTTTGGGATTTTGTTTTTAAAGTAAGTCCATGGCTTTTTTAGTCCAATTTTATTTATATCAGAGCAAAAGCTGTTGAATTGAAAGTATTTGTGCTAAATTTAGCTATGATGCAAAATAAAAATGTGCAATATATGCAACATAAAAAGCTTCAATATTTTTAAAGCAAAATAATTATTTGCTTCAAAATACACCAGTTTTTTTTGCAGAGATCATTTGCTGTGATCTTAAAAATTTATACCTATATCATTGAAGATGGATCTAGTTACAATAACGTGGATTCTAGCTGCTTCCACTATAATACATAAACTATAAGAACTTTTCAGCATACCTAACTACTATATAAAATATGAATATCCTTACTTTCAATTTTGAAAATATCTGCAGGAAAGCCTTTGAATAATAGCTGCATATTAGAGGTGTTGAGATCATTAGACAGTCTTACCGACCTTCGCATCTTAAAGACTCGTTAATAGGGATGATATCATTTGTAAGTGTCGTTTCGGTCATTTGTAATATGTTAACAGCTTTAATTTTCGTTCCATTGCATTCATTAGTGCTTACAATTTCATTAATAAAAGATATACCCATGAACAACGTTTGCAAATTATTCAATTTTATTATCAAAATACTTGATCTCCAATTTTTTTGTTGCTTCTGCCATTTTATGGTCCTAATAATCATCCATTTATGCTCGCTATTATTTTCGAAAATTCCAGCGTACATTTCCCATAGGTAATGTTTAAGTGGCAATAATACAAAGAACCACGCGCTGAAATGAAAATATTGCTGCCGTTCAGGCAAGTGTTGCTGTAGACCGCAATTTGTCGGTTTCAAGCTTAAGAATCGGGACTGTCTCAATCCACAACCTGACGCATTTCGAGAAAGGATTTGAGCTTGCATCCGTATAAAATTGTTCTCACTTAAGAACTGAAGCCATTGGATCACCGTAAGCCTCGTGAGTTTGCTGATTTTGTCTTGGAACAATTTGAAAACGATAACAATGTTTTTAAGAAAAGCATCTTCTCCGATGAGGCTCACTTTCAATCGAGTGGTGCTGAGTGTAGGTTTTGGTTTGGTGGAATCAGCGGAGAACGGTCGAATCGAAGAACCAATCCAAAACCAACTTTTTTGTACTATAATTACAATTTTACTCGCGCAACAAAAACTAATGTACACACAAAGCTGAATTTCAAATGTTTTAATTTTCAAAACAATATATAAACACACAGACAGTCTATTCGATCTTTGGCCATTAAATATTTACACAAGTACGTAATACATTCATAAGTACTGCAATGTTTAATGACCGAATACGAACAACTCTTGAAATTCCAGCAGTTAACGATTTAAAATGTAAATATAATATTGCGCAATAAAATATGCCAACTTATGGTGAGAATATTTTCGTAGTAAAATCAATGATTTTAATAGCTATTCCCTTTATATCTTTATTTTCAAAGTTAATGTATTGTCGAGGAAGTATTTTTCGTTTAATTTTCGTTATGACAACCGAAGTTGTTTGTGGTCGGCGTGTGTTTTAACACCGAAGTGAGACAGTTACGCAGAAGATAGAAGCTATTTCTGTGATACCGCAAGTTTACGACCAGCAAAAGCAAAGTGGTGTGATGGAGAATCCACTAGGAAAATGGCACAGGAATGTGTAGGCGTGCACTTGGTAGTCAAATTTTGTGGCAATCATTAATAATTTTAAGTGTCGCAAAAGTATGCAAAGAGCTACTATGAGCACTTTGAAGTTCCCGTTGATAGGCGCGATGCGCCGCGGCGAGTGAGGCAAAAGTCGTTATACATAGACATATTTAATCCCTCGCGGTTGTTAAATATTGTAGCGCTTGTTTATTCGCCCTCCAGCAACATGAAAATGCCAAATGAAATGATAACATAAATAAATCGTGAATGTGTCAAGTGGTCACTCAACGCTCTGAGCGCTGGAAAATTAAATCGCTCAAAATTGCATGTGGCATGCCACGAGTAGCAGCCGGCAAAAAGCAGGCGGCTTATAAATTGTTTCGGGTATTAAGTGGCGGTCGAAACAGCATATTTGACATGGCGACCTCGCACTGATTGCGCCAGTGAGTTAGTGAGGGAGTGGGCGAGTGAGTAGGTAAGTGAGTGTCTGTTGTAGTAAGCGAATCAATGGCCTGATTCAGTGACTAATAGGCGACTGTCTGACTATCTGACTGTCTGGCTGACCGACTCACAGACTCACCAACTTACATCTACCCACATCACCCGTTCGTCTGCTTTTGCTGTGATTCGAGTACAAAATGCTCCGAAATATGACCGCGGTTTTTCTGGTCTCACTTTTATCATGCTTATCTTCAAGCCATAACTGAAATTATGATAATGACATCGATGTTTGCTGGTGAGCGTAATCAATTTATGAGGCAGCAGCTAACCGCTGTCATTGGTAATGCGGTTGCTGCCTCATTGCCCCATTAAAAATACAGACACAAATTCTCCAAATTGCCACAGAAATTTACAGATAAACACACACAGACACACACAGCCTCGTGTACACTTAAAAATTCTTAATAGTCAAAACGATTTGGCACTCACTTTGAATTGGCTAATTTAAATGAGAGAGAGAGAGCGAGAGTAAAAAATATATGAGTGTGATTGTATTTATTATTCATAGTTGTGCGCTTTAAATGGGCTCGTAAGTGTGCACTTAAGTGGCTATCGCTATTTGTTATGCCAATGCAGATAAGTGTTCTACAAATTTGTGAGGTCATTTGCGCGCCTCCAGCAAATGCCCGAAAACTCCCCTATTTTTGGCATTTGTAGTATTTTTGCTGAGTTTTTAATATATCTCCCAGGCGCTTTTGGAACAGTATTTGGGTTATTGTTGGCATTAAATATTTTTAGTTAAAATATTGACAGTTGTTTTTAGCAGTGAATTTGATTACTGTAGTTTAATAAACTTTTTTTGGTTTAGAATAATATTTGTAATAAATGATTTCTGACCACTTAGTTAAAGAAAATAATTACTATCGTTAAATATCTTGTATTTTTTATGAAGACAGGAGGATGAGGATGTACTTTAGAGCCTACCCATCGCCATCTTCTGTAAACACGTTTGTGGCAAAATAAGCTCTGGAGATGCAAGCGTCTTCTGCGGTGGCACTCGGTCAATAGTCATTGAAGTATCAACTTTACAGATGAAAAAATGTTTACTGTTGAAGAAGGTTCAATGTGCTTACCATACAGCTGCTGTAATGGCTTGGTGGGGAGTCACAGCAGTTCTGTGAAAGTGTTTTGCATAATTATCTTCGATAGAGAGCATATGCTCTTTCATCAATATTTTGCTTCAGTATATGTATTAGGCAACAGCCAGCAGTGGCTTAAAAGCAATATTTCTGTTTTCATCGCTGCAGATGATTGGCCGATTGAAAGTCCAGATTTGTATCAATTATACTACAGTTTGTGTTCGAGACTTTGGCATACAGTAATTTGGAGAGTCGTCTTTAGTGATATTGTGAAGGCAAAAAATAACCGTTTTAAGTACAATTTTGTACGTCGCTCATTTAATAAATGTATTATTAAGTAAAATTAACCGAACTTAAAGCAGGACTATGTAGTGTAAAACATTTTCATAATATCTCCATGAGTTTGAAAAGTTCTAAAGTTGTATTACAAATACTATTGCCATCAGCTTCTATGATTCAGACTATAGATAACTCTAACTATAATATTTATAATTTTATAAATTATCATATACACAATATGCCATTATCGGTTTCTCCGGTCCGATATCGAACCGACAAATGAGCAGCTTCTCTGTGAGAAAAAGATTGTTTGCATGAAACAATTTGTCACGCCTATCAGTTTTTAAGTGAATTCCTTTTTTATAACTGCTCTTTTTGGATTGAAGTCGGAAGCGCACTGACACCAAACACTCTTATGGCGACATTAGTGAATAAAATTATTTTTGTATCTTTTCTGGAACGCCTCGGATTATCATCATCTTGACGGAAACCCAAAACTAAAAGACTTTCAGTCTTAGCATGCATGGGACAGCATGGTTTCCTGCATAATTTTGACATAACCTCATCATTCCATGCAATTCTTAATTCAGTGCATTGCCTCTACACCTTTTCATTATTCCTCCAGGCAACGTTTTGGATTAATTTTGGTCTTCTCACATTGTGACTAAGCATTTT
The DNA here is from genome assembly GCF_001853355.1 of Bactrocera latifrons. Taxonomy (NCBI): domain Eukaryota; kingdom Metazoa; phylum Arthropoda; class Insecta; order Diptera; family Tephritidae; genus Bactrocera; species Bactrocera latifrons. The sequence goes on from NW_017534786.1 coordinate 312,910, forward strand.
TCAACAAACAAAATTATTTTATATTTTTCTGACTACAAGATGTTGCGTAATTTTCCCAGTGAACATTTATTTGACAATTCGTATTCGAATATTGGTGATCATATAACATTTAATAATATGCAGAATATATATAATAATGTAATGTTTATATCTTAAATATATATATGATATACAATAGATAATATTAAAAAATCACAGGTTTTTAATTATCGCAGAATATTACTCCATATCTCTTGCAACATCTATAAGGTTGCCAACGTTCTGGATTCCTGTCCATTGCCGAATGTTTCGAAGCCACGAAAGTTGTTTACGGCCAATACCACGTTTTCCTTCAATTTTTCCTTGAATAATTATTTGTAGGAGCTCATACTTATAGTGGCTCATAATATGTCCTGGTAGGCTGCTTTTCTTGGTTTTATAGTCTTTAAAAACTCTCTATTGCGGTTCGCTCTTCTCTAAACTTCACTGTTTATAGCTTTATCTGTGCATGGAATTTTTAGAATTCTTCTAATAAGCCGTAGCTCGACGGTCTAGCTTGTTCATATCTGTGATTTTTAAAGTCTAAGTTTCCGTGGAATAGAGAAGCACTGACCAAACATTGCATTTTAAAAAAAGGTATTTTGGTTGTGATGTTGAGGTAATGGCTATGATATGTTTTTATATTTGAGAAAAGTTGTTCGCGCAAATTCGATTCTTTAGAACATTTTGCATTCTACCCTGAGGCAAAGAGTGCTCTATGTAATATATGTTTATTGAATGCTCAAAATTATTTTGAAATATACTTATATTTCTCTAACCACTTTGTACCTTATACGTTAAAAGTGTGTATGTGTGTATTGAAGTACATAAATTTGATACCTTAATACTACCTATACACTTAGCATAGGCCCATACATTAGTAGGGTTAACCCCTTATACTAATTTCTTCATAATAAAAAAGATATTCACAGATAGAAATCATATTCCATTTTGTGCACAGTGAGTTTAAGTTTGTTTTTAATCAATAATCGAGAAATAGAAATATAATACAAAACTGGATAGGGGGTTAGGTCCTTCCTTAGGTCCGAGTGTCCTTATCATTCCATTTTTTTTTTTAATTTTAAGTTACAAAATTGTTACGGATATACAGATAAGTTACCAGAACACACTTATTAAAAATATTTTTCAAATCTTCCTTCTACAAGCACCGATCACAACTCTGGATGCAAAGCAATATCAAAGATACCAACGACGCTGACGCAAGTCGCAGCACAAAGTTTGCGTTGGAGGAAAAAATAGAAAATTTGCTTAGCAAGCGAATGTATAGAAGCTAGCGGCTAAAGCGTAGCGATTTTTACGGCAGTAAATTCAGTCTGGCACTGCAGATAGCGACGGTTCATACCAGCTTATGGCGCTATGGCATGTGCTACGGTGCGTGAGCGCGCGAGTTGCAATCTTGCGAATGTTGCCACTTCAATGCGACAATAAAAGTTGTTTGCTGCTAGAATTCTGCAAACACTTAGCTTTTTCCGCCTTCTTTTCTGTATTTTTTTTTTTCAATTTTTTTTTTGCCTCTGTGGCAAAACATAACCAACTTGCAACTTACCGTGCACCGAAATTAGCTAACCAACTGCAACAGCACTATTTGTGGAGCAGGAAATATGTACTCAATGCAACTTATAACATAAGTGCATATTCCTGCGTGCTGGTGGAAGCCGAGAAACCAAAGGGGCGTGCAAACTTTGATATCAAGCGCACAAAACTATGGCAAGCGCTTGATATAAATCGAGTGTTTTAATGCATTTTACGATTCATTTCAGTTTCCACTTTTCTCTTTTGGTTTCCACAACTTGTTCGCGTCCAATGACTGAAGTAGTAGCGTCTAGCTAAAGTCCCCGCCGAGCTATTGGAAAAAGAGTTGATTGCCAGAAAGTTGTGTTCAAGAACTAGTCCAAGCATGAAACAAATGGCAATATAGCGAGAAAGTGTCACGGTGTAGTAAAAAGTAAGGAGAAAGAATTGAAAAAGTATGCGCTAAGAGTTGGAAAGAGTTTCGCCAGCGCAGAAAAAATTGTCACATTGCTGCGGAGCTTTCACGCGCGCATAACTTTACCAGCAAACGCTTAGAAGTATTTGCTTAGTAGGCATTTACAGGTGCACGTATAAACACATACATATGTACAGAAACGGTAATTTGTGCACTCATTTGAAGTTTGCTTTGAAAATCTTGCATACTCACTGGCAAGTCTATAGGCCTGCTTGGCGTATACGCAACATCAATTTCAATTATCAATACGTGTGTCCAAAGCTGCACTTTACCTGCTAAATGGAGTGAATTTGGTGGCAGAAATGATGATAGTGAGCCATGCCTGCAATTTGCTCATATGTATCGGTCGTTTTAGGTGCGAAATTTGCCTTTAAGGACTTCGGTCAGTTCGGGATATTCAGAGCATCGAAATTTTTTTGGGTTTAAAGAACGCTTAATTGTCATTTGAAATGATTTTCGCTTGGCAGAAGTGTGAAAAAATGTTTTCCTCTTAAATTTTTTTTTTTGTTTTTGCAAATTATTTTTTTTTTCATAAATAATTTTTTTCTAATTTTTTAGGTCAAAAACTTTATCTTTCCTATAAATTCACTATTTTGCGAAAAATTGATGTAAGCATCAATGTTTTTTTGCAAATTTGCATATGTAAATATGGATTTTTGAAATTCTTTTTTTCAAGTATCACGAACTTCTGGTCTCTCCGTCGCCTGTCCGGCTGCTTTGGAAACACACGAAGCCGTAGGCTGCTAACCGAATTTCTGTAAAAATGTCAAATAAAAATAATTTTCTATACACTCTAAAATGTGTTCAATGAAGCCTACAGGAGAGAAATTTGAGACTTTCTAAATGAATTGCCTGAATTCATTTTGGGATAGCTCTATATTGGCCTAACTCTTTAAGCACTGAATATTTCCACAAACTAAGTTCAAAACTTCTATGAATAGCGGTTCTAATGAGTTAATCTTATGATTTTCAACCAAATTTCAATGCAATAGCTTCGCTCGTGAACCTAAATCCCCTTCCAGTCATACCATTGCAAGCCTTGCTAAACATTTGATCGCTCGCTCGTCAGGACTTAAAACAGGAAACTACTCTTATACATAAAACCGACTAAATCTCCTCTTTTCCCCAATACCAACACACATTTTTTAAACAGAAGTTCACCTCAAAACTTGTAAGCCAACACACTAATTACAGCTGCGATTCTACCGCTCCGACGCTAGTCCCTCTCCGGCACGAGTATTTGCATGTAGTGCAATGCGTAAATTTCTGCTCGAATTGCTGCAAAGCATGCAAATTCGAAATTAAACGTGCAAAAGCTATTAAAACAATTAAATTGTGGAAAAGTGTTAATTACAAAAGTTGTAACATTGGCGCTGGCAGCAACCAAAGAAAATAATAATCGCAAGCAAATAGTTATTTAAGGTATATGTATGTATGTGTATGTTTGTTTGTGTGCAGCGAGTTAAACGTTGAAGCTTCACATAATATATATGCATTTGCATAAGTGTTTGTTGTTAATTACCATTCCTGACTAGAAGTGATTGTAAGTGATGCCAAGGAAATGCGGGTAGCTCTACATACTAATGTAAATACTCGGATTACATGCATTTTAGAAGGGAATGCAATTAAAATTTGTATTGTATTCTTTCCTTTGATTTTACGTAATTTTATTACATTATTCTCAGTTGCAATGCAAATTATTAGGAATCATTGTTATAGTATTTGAATAACACAATTAGTAGTAAATGCAATTTATTTCTTCTTCTTTTCTTTATGCAATTGTTATGAAAATGTATTTTTTCTACGGTGCCGGTTCGCTTTCTGTCGAACGCTGTTTCTTTTCAGCGATGTGTTCCTTTATGCGGTTCGCAAATTCTGGGTCTGAGATTTTCACCTCCTCTTTGGCCCACTCTATCCGGTTTGCTTTCTCTTCCATTAGGTGGAACTTGTTCTCGATCGGCAAATATCTCGATCGCCACCTTATATCGCACTTTTGTGTTCATTATCACCTTGCTTAGCTTCGTCCGAGGAGATCTCTTGTTGCTAGAACCCTCGGTTAGCTGCACAGGAGAGCGTATGAGCTCTTGTTCTTGGTCTGAGACTTTGGCGCTGTAGTGCTGACTTTTCAATAGTACTGTATCACCGCAACCTGCGCTCGATATGGGGTAGAAGCCTCGTCTCTCACCGACACCGTGGGTCTACATTCCGAATTTGAATGTGGAGTCTATATCACTAGCGTTTTATGACTATGTACGGTCAAGTATCTCATTAGCAATGACTGTTCTATTATTCCATTCACCTCCTTCTCGGGTTGCATATGTAGCAGTCCACCATTGGGCGATGAATTGGGAAATATACCAACCTTCGCTTGCTTACTTGAGCTCTAAAAATGCGTTTAATTGAAAGAGAATATGTGATATACTCGTTACAAATTAAAATATCACAATAAGGAAAGACATCAATACAATTAAAAAACAAAAAAAATTATATCAGACCGAACTTAGTGAAAGCTTTTCTTTATAAGATAATCCTGATTCAAATTTTTTTATCTTGACATCTAACAATTTCGTTTGAAAACTTTATTAATTTCAAATTATAATTAGGGTTTTTGAGTCAACATCTTGTTGACTTTTTACCATATATAATTCCTAGTCAACATGTAAGATAACTCTACAAATCTGGGATATACTGTATTTTGCTGTCGAAAATTAGTGAGATCCTTTCATTACTCCAATAAAATATACTAAATATAATCATTTTCGAAACTTCGATTGACTTTAGGTATACCGTATATATTCCAGAAACTGAAAGTCCTCTATGAAAATATGTCCAGCACTACACTTTATATCGAACAATGTGTGATTTATCTTAATAAAATTGGGTGAAAACATCTCCTCAAGTTAAATGCCAAAGTACACGAAATCGTTCAAAACCATTCTTTAACCTAATTTATGAAATAACTTAACCTGAAAATATTCCTAAGAATATTTCTTAACCTTGCTTAAATCTAAGCGATGCGCATTTTCGTCTAAATGCTCGTAACGAACACATGTACAACTTTTCATTGACAGTTTTTGCAGATATCTGAAAATATTTCGTTGTTAATAGTATATAGGAAGTGTACGCTTGCAGAAAACTTAGTCCTATCTTACATATTTTTTCTTTTTATTTCTCTTAAGGGTAACCCAGCATGACCCATGAATAATTATTTTCGTGCATTGTTTTAAAAGAAAGTATTCGATCGAATTTGTCGAAGTTCTTTGGACTATACTTTAAGATTTTTATCACAAAAATATTGAAAAATAGTGCTCTTCGGAGGTGCAAAAAAAAAAAAAGTTATCCAAATGCTGACACGATTCTGGCCGAATGAGTTGTTGAAATAATAAAGTTCAAAAGGTTTATTAAAGTTGAAGGTATTTTCTACCCAATGACTTACAATTTTTGAAAAATATTAAAAATTAACAAAATGGCGTAGTTCTGAAAAAATGTTCGCTTTTGTTTTTAAGTATATAATGATCGGTTTTTTAATGCCAAATTTATAATTTTCAACCAATCAAATAGATCGTAAATCATTGTATAGTAAATATATTCAAGAATACTCAGTTTCAATTTGATCCATCGATCCATTTCTCTTTGAGTTATGATGTCACGAATTTTGAAAAATCTCGTTTCGAAGCAATGCGTCAAAGTATTCAGGATACGACTTTGCCGATTTCTCAGGATGTTTTTGAAAATAAAATATAAATATGAAAAATCGATTTTTTTGAAGTGTCGTACTAGTATATCATACTAGTCTCAAAGAAAATTTCATAGCTTTTCCATTAAACTTTGATCGGCCGATACTCTTACTCCTTCTTATATTCCATTGAAGCATCATTCTTGTTTTTAGTTATCAATGTATAACCTTCGAAAGCCAATCTCTGCAATGGTTTTTCTCCTCGTTCTTTTCACAGTATCGCTTCTTGTCTCCTCGGTTCGGTTACTAAATAATCTGCATGGAAGACTTGGCGTCTTTGAGGTTTTGAGTTCGAGATAAGCTCGTTGTCGCTTTCGTTCGTTGATTACCCCTTGTGTTTGATTATTCTAAAACGAATAAGATAAACTGAAGTTAAACTAAAGTTAATTTCGTTAATAATAGCCTTCATAAGTGTATTTTTTAAGCGTAAAAGGGTATAAAAGAATCGTTGTATTAGTTTTGATCGATCAATGTATGTGGCAGTTATAGCAGGTAGGATAGCGAAGAAATGAGCGAGTTTTTGGGGAGAAAAAAGGTGTGCAAAATTTGAGAGTGATATCTCAAAAACTGAGGCACTAGTTTGAATGCAAATAGACGGCCAGAGGAGCACTCACTTTTTAGGTTCACCGCCTTTTTCTTATGAGTGTCACAAATCCCCTAACAACTTAAAATACTGTAAAATACTGGATAAATATGTCGAAGCTTTAAAGAGGGACGCTATGAAAGTAGACCGAATGACGTCATATTTTTCCCGTTCTTTTCACGTTTCTCTTCAGTGAGGTTTGCCATTACATTATAGAAAAATATATGAGCCAACAACGAGTTGAAATTATTAAAATTTACTACAGAAATTTTTAGTCAGTAGCCTCAACTTTAGGGGCTCTAAGTCCAATTGAGCTTCTAGTGACAAAATTTGAATCCACATGCAGAGTACAAAATGTTCCCGTGCCAGTGAGACAAAGAAGTGCCCATAATATCGAGAATATTGCTGCCGCTTGCGCATCAATTGAGGAAGATCCAAATTAGTCTCACACACGTCCTTCTCAATCGTGGGCATATTTCTGACGTAGTTGTGGCTAATTTGGCGAAAAGACCTTGTTATAAGTACATATATTCTTACAAAATAAAATTGACAACAAAAAAAAAAAAAAAAACAAAAAACAAAAAAAAAAAACTGAAGCCAATGGATGCCATTTTATGTTCGTGAATTGAAAATGATCCGGATTTTCATCAAAAAATCATCTTCAGTGACGGTACTCATTTCTGGCTAAATGGCAAAATATGAGTTATTGGTCAGGCAGCAATCCACACGTACTCCATGGCCTTCGGAATTATTGGGGCGTACTTCTTCCGTGATGATCAAGAACAGCAACTTACTGAAAATGGGAATCGTTACCCCCCCCCCTGATAACCGAATATTTTTGGGCCCAATTTGATGATATGAACTTGGACAATGTATGGTTCCAACAGGACGACGTCACAAGCCACATAGCGACTGTCACAATCGATTCATTGAAAACCAAGTTTGATGAACCTGTTATCTCACGAAATGGCTCAGTCAATTGGCCTCCTAGATCATGCGATTTGACGTCGTTAGTGGGGCTACGTCAAGTCAACAAACCAGCGACGATTGTTGAACTTCGTACGAAAATCGAACGTGAAATTGCAGCAGTATCGGCTGAGCTATGTCTGAAAACGGCCGGAAATTGGGTTCAGCAAGCATGCTCGCGGGGGTCATGCACAATAAATCGAGTTCCATTCATAATGGCATCGATTGCACCACACTAATAAAGAATTTCATTGATATCCCAAACCCTTTTCCTAAAATAATTCGTCTCACCATATTTGCTGTTGTACAATCTTGTATGTTCCTGATTTTTTTCAGGTGAGGGGGTGGAAACCCAAACCGTTTTTTGGGCACTTTCTAAAAATTTAGGTTTCTTACTTTTTTTAAATTTAGGTAAAAACTGCATGTGCATAACTTCGAAATGTGTTCTACTTATTCTAAAGCATTAACTTCCTGTCATCGCGCTCATTTTCTCGAATAAATTAACTCAATGTAATGTACTTGTTAATTTCATGTTAGCGAAAGTCAAGTACTTTACATAGTTATTAGTTAATTTTTTGTACCTTTATAATTTTTCAGCACTCGCTTATAATCAACGCCAACAAATTACATGTTTTGCGACTTGCGATAGTGAAATTTGTGTGCTTTTCCGCTTTAAACACCGTTCGCAGCGATTCAAGTATTCCTTCAGCTCAGCGGGTCCTTTGAATTTCTTCGCCACTTTCTTGGCTGTCTGGCTGGCGCAAGTGGGTCAAGCGTTGCATAAATGCATACACACACACATACACTCACACATCTGCACAACGAACGAGCGAAAATAAAAGTCATACGGGAAGAAAGCACTTGGCGCTGGCGGTGCTGCACACATAAAACTACTGCCAAATCGCTTACTATCGTGTTTGTGGCACACAAAGGCATGCCATGCATTAATATAACAGCGGTGAGAGGTGGCAGCAACAACGCGGAATGTCGGTGAGTATTTTTAGACTTCATAAACATTTACTTTCATGTTCTGTGATTCCTTATCTGAACAGAAAAAATACATTTAACAAAATGCATTTTCGTGTTTCATGCCACTGTCCCACCTGCCGTTTCACACACACACACACAAGCACCATTGCACCATTTAACATCTACGTTTATGTGTGTGTGTGTTAACGCTGCTGAATTTCCAGTACATAGCATTTTGAGTGCTAAACAAACTGCGAAAAGTAGGTGAACGCTGCAAAATAGAGTGAAACGTGTATGTGTGCGTTAATATATATATATATGTGTGTGTGCGTTTCGTGCTTTGGTGTGAACTTGCTTTCGTACTTTTGTATAAGTACATACATATATACAAATATGCGGAAATATATAATAAAATATAAACGTTAGTGATAACGAACTTGCCCAACAGATTTCTACTTCGTTTTTTGGTTAGAAGTGGGGACCGCGCAGCGCGTTGAGTTGTAGAAATCACTGTGGAACAGTAGAAAATTATTTGAATTTGTTTTTCGCACTTCTCTACTTACTGAATACAGCAAAGTGTTTGTGCATGCGTTTTTAAACTCGTATTTACCAACTTGTGTGATTTGTGAGGTTCCTGCATGTTTGCATTAGAAATTGAAGAAGCTAAAATTTGTTTAGCACACTTTTAAAGTTTTGAAAAATCTAGTCCCTATTTAATAGCAAATCAGTTTTATAAAAATAAAACCATTGACTTTGTATTATATTGAAGGTTTTATTTAGAATAGTTACAATTATCAAATTATTCATCATTTTGTTCGGTAACTTATTTCCATTATGAAGGTAATTTAATGTCAACCTTGCAGCATGTGAACCAGACCGTAGTAAAGGCACTAATGGTGTGCAATCGGCTGGCGGGAAAATCCTGGGGCTGCAAGCGTCATGTCATGATTGTGCGACCGATAATCACATATGTGGCGGTGTCTTGGGTCTCTACATCGTCGGTAGTTTCGGTGAGAACCCAACTATCGAAGCTTCAGCGGCTGGCTGGCTGGTGTCTGTATGACGGGCGCTATGCGTACCTGCCCAACGGCAGCTCTGGAGGTCCTGCTGGAACTCACACCGCTTCATATAGTGATCGGTCAAGTAGCCAAGCACTCACTTCTGCAAATTACAGCGGAGGGATGTGGCAAAGGCAAGGTAATCTCGTCCCTTGGCAATATTCCAATTGCCCTCCTCCCGAAGGACAGGAAGGAAGTATTACCAAAACAATTAACTTCCCGAAGAAGTTTAAGGTTAACCTCGGAACGACTCCACTCTAGAGCTAATGCTACCACATTGAAGTGGTACATTGACGGCTCGAAAACGTCGGAAGGAATTGGTGCAGGGAGCGCAGGTCCACGTACCAAGCTCTCAATACTACTGGGAAGTCCACCGCAACTATCGCAACAAGCGAATAACTATTCTTAGCGATAGTCAAGCGGCACTAAAAAGTGATCTTCTCTTATGAGATCAAATCGCTACTAATGCAGGAGTGTAGAGAACAGCCTAGCTGAAAAGAACCAGGTGCACCTAATCTGGGTGTCTGGTCATAGAGGCATAGCCGGCAACGAACTGGCTGACGTGCTCGCCCGCTCCGCAGCCTCCACCAATATGGTAGGGCCCGAACCATTCACTGGGGTGGGTCCCCATACTGTGAAGGAGCTGCTCCGCAAGGAAGAAAGAGAGTGTAGGGAAAGGCATTGGCAACGAGCGCATGGTATGCAACAAGCCAAGTTGGTAATTGGGGGGTACAACCATAACAGGTTTATATCGATAATTAACCTCCCAAGAGATAAACTCAGGCTTCTGGTCGCATTCTACACCGGCCACTGTAAGTTGAAAAGTCATTTATTCAACATAGGCCTAACCTCTTGTGCTAACTGCCGGTTTTGTGACAGGGAGCCTGAAATCCCGGAGCATCTGCTAATCGACTGCATTGCAGTCTGCAGACGCAGGTCTAAGGCCCTTGGATCCATGTTTCCATATACGTACCATATTGCCTCACTAGCACCCGGTAGGATATTGGACTTCATCAATACGCTCGGGCTAAGTGAGCCCCTGTGAGTTCGGAGAGGGCACAATAGACCTAAGGTCGCGGTTCATTCCTCAATTATTTATATATCTATCTATCTATCTAATGTCAATCTTATAGAGACTTCTCTTCTTGTTGGCAAAAAACTCGGATAGTCGATTTCTAAGTGTTTCTCTTGAGACTTAACTTTAACTAGCAGCAAAAGAATACATCTCAAATACAGAAACAGAGCTTGGCGCCAGTTCCAGAATATAAGGCAGTTTCATAAAAACCTTTCAACACAGCTTGCGGGCTTCTGGCAACACTCTATCCATGTAGATGGCCTCTCTTATTGGCCAAAGGTGGCCGATTCTGGACGATTACTTTTATGAAACAGTTCGAAGAGTAGTTCATAGCAGACAATGCCCTACAAAACCTACTGAAACAAATCCCGAAACCTTCCAAATAGTCAATTCATGCGTAGCCAATGCTTGCTTGTTTTCTCACCATTCGACCGCGACTGTATTCGTTTCTTTGCTGTAGGTGACTTACCTTTCATTATCAGAAAGCATTCGCTTGGGATTTTTTACACTAAATTGCGAGGTATTCTGAGGTATTATTGAAATTCCTAAATATTTCTAATGCCATGCAGCGAAACCCTGTCGCATTTGTACAATGCGAGGCACAGACTACCAAAAGCCATCCAAAGTAAATAAATATATTTTTGAAAACATGCCTTATATTTAGTTGATTAGTAGGTATTCTAGTATCAGAACATTCTATTAATTCAATTTCGCAACGTTTTCTATATATGACCTAGAAATAGGTTTCCTGAAATTCTGTTCAAAGCCCGAAATCTTGTCTAGGCAGTTCGTCTAAAAACTTTTGCCTTCATAAACTGCAGCTCCGAGATAGCAATGTTCATCACCATTAACTATTAACGCCAAGATCGAACTTGCAAGTTGGGAAAGAGCTAATGTCCCTTGATACACCATTCTGTTCGTGGTGCATATCGTTCGAGCAGATTTCTTCAATTTCTGACACCAAAAAATATTAAATTTGCTTCCTTAATACTTTTCTGAAATAACAAGTCATAACCGTGTAAAACGTGTTAAGGCTATGGCTTTTGTCATACTTCGGCTAAGAGATTGATTCTGGAGATATGGTGGGTATAGTACTATGTCCCATTCAAGCTACAGAAGCTTTTGGTGAGTCATCAAACTTGTATGAGATCTCACAATATCCTGGTGGTACAAAGCACCTTTTCTATTAATCAATTCTGACCTCTTCGGTTTAAGTGCATTACTCAATTTATCCAGCTGATCACAATACACTTTAAAATTAATCGTGGTATTGTTGGGCAAAAGCTCAAGATAAACGATCTCTTTGAAATTCCACCAAACTGATAACATACCACGTTTTTGCTGACTTTTGGCCTTCGAAGTTGTTTGAGCTCGTTCATTCAGTATCAATGCGCTTCAAAACTGTATAGTTTCGTTGACGTTTCTTAAGTAAATAACAGTCCTTAGTGCAATGCAAACGAAATGCCTTAAGGAGGTATTCTGGTCTAGGATTTTTAATAAGTCAATATTTTTTGCATATTTTGAAAGTTTAGGCTTTCAAAAATATGACGTTGGAAGGATTTTTCAAAATTCGACTTATTTTCGGACATAAAGCCAATTTTGTGACGTGGCGTCTGTGTTTACTAGAATTGTCTCCTAAACTTTAAACGCGTTTTTCTCGAAACTACTTTTTTGAGGTGGTTGACATGAGTTCTCAAGTTCTACTGAACCGATTCCTTTGAAATTTGGTATTATCGTCTTTATACATTGCTCCATCGTGTCTATCTTGGATTTCCAAAAATTTCGATTTGAAGTATTTTTAAAAAATTCGAAAAGGTCGCAAAAATCGGGTCTCAAAAAAATTTTTTTTTCTAGTCGACGCCATTTTGATATTTATTTATTTATTTATTTTACTTTTTTTACTAATAAAGAATCTTCTTGCACCGTTTTTTTGAAGCCCCCATTCCACCGACCAATATCTCGACGAATTTTTCTGTTTTCTTGCAATTTTTTTTATATTATTAAAATGTCATTAAAAAACATATAAAACAAAAATGGATGGTGAAAATGTTTTTCATTTTTTTTTTGTATCTTAGTTTAAAAAATGAATGAAAAAATGAGAATACCCCCTTAATGAGGATCTCTTGGCATATTCGCCTTTCTGGTAATTATTTGTATCGTTTCCATCGTTTCCGATTGCAATTGATCTGTTCAGAAAGGTTCTGCTTGGATTAATTCTCTCTCTTTTTTGATTTTTGTTATTTCAATTAGATCGATTTTGGATGAAAAAACTTTATGGATCACCCTTCAAATCGTGGAATTACTTGGATTTATCGCTAGAGAAATATGCATACTCCGATTTGAAGTATCACTTACGATACCCTACGTTTGGTGGGGGTTCTTACATGACAGGATCCCCACTAAAAAAAAAAAAAAAGAATTAAACTCCACGAAAATGACTTTAGCTCCACTTTCCGCCATTTTTAATTTTGTTGGAAAATTGGTGGGGCTTAAGTCATTTTGCCCGGTGGAGGCTAATTCAGTGGGGCCTAATTCAAACACTCGTACAAAATATCTAATCGATATCTCAAGAACCCTTTTATTTTCTACTCTTTACTTTTTTACATCATTATATCTCTATAGTGGAGGCTTTCGTACATCATTTTCTAACTCAGGCACCACCAGTGGTAATTGTTCTCATAATATATTTTTGTGCTTGCCATTGCGTTGCTGACATGCAACTAATAGCAAACGGCAAACTTCAAACAAGCAAACAACACTGTCATGTGAGCGGGGAAGCGAGTGTATGAAGTAGCAGCAACAACAGCAGCTACTAGCAAACACTGCAAGCAATTCAAAACGACAAAAAAAAAAAAAAAAAATTAGAAAAAAAAATGAAATGGCTTGTTCAGCAGTAAGAGCAAGCTCTAAAAAGCTAAAGAGATTCATTTAGTGTGCTTGCCGGAAGCGAGCGCAAAGATGCACACGCTCACACATTCACACATACTGTCGCATTCGCACACACGCTGGTATTCTAACACACTCGCATGTGTACACTTGCATGCGCTGTGGCAAAATGTTGAAAAAACAGGGAAAAATGTCCGACAACGCATCCGTGCAACTGTGTGTGTGTGTGTAAAAATGCCTTACAATAACAAAAAATGAAATTTCAAAATTTTTTAAACTTTCAGTTTCTCCCTGCTGTGAGCGTGGACTATGGAAGTATGGAAGGGCAACTGAAACATGCTGACGCTTGATTAACGGCATTTGTTCAAAAATATTTTCATCAGTAAATAAAATGTTTATTAAAAGTCTGGAATAACGGGAGCTTGTCACATTGCAAAATGGAAATATTTTCATGAAAAAGTTTAACTTAGAAGAGAGAGAGGATTTTTAGTTGAACATTTTCATAAAATCAGTGCACAATGATGTAATAGTGTAAGTGACGTTAAAACGCACCCTTTGCACTTTATAAGAGCGACCAGTTTAAGCGCGTTATCTTCAAAACTCGTTTTTCTCAAAATTACTTGAATGATTATTCAAAAACAAATGATCTCATCATCATGAATGCTTTTCTGATTTGATCAAAAATCGTCGGCAGCCCAAAAATTACCAAAGTTTCAACCGTTTTTTTTTTAATAATCTTCCTTGTCTTTATAAAATTCTAGAAAGTTAATTTGGGCTTCAGGCTTACGCCCGGGTAGTTTACCTTGGAATATCTGTAGTCGTTTGCACACTTTTTTTTCGAGAGATATGTGCTTATGTGATAGTAGTAATATCACATTTTTTCCGTAACGACCTGAAGGTTGCGAGAGTCAAGCCATACCTGCGATTTTTTCTTCATCGGGCTTTAATTACTGCTGCAGTGCCGGCCGCGTACCCAGTTAAGTACGATTTGTCTTGTGGTATAGGGTCGTAGCTGATGTTCCATAGGTCTGATCATAAAATGGATCTTTGCACCGCTCCTGACATAAACATTTTTTGTGTGGTCCCTCTCTAGTTTGGTATAGCAGTTTTTTTTTGTTTTTATTGCTAAGATAGTTACATGCTATTTTTATTCTAAAGCTTCTCTCTAGTGCGTCATTCAGGTCTAGCGATTTTGAAAGCGCTTCGAACGTATTTGTGTATTTATGGCATCTACCCTGTGCGGCCTATTTACTTCCAATGACGCATCTAATAGCTCTTAAAGTTGACTTGCCGGGTCTCAAACTATGTTGTTTAAGGGAAATTTCTCCAGATCCGTTGATGGACGGTTCGTGTCTGTGTAGTAGCCTTTTCATAATATCAAGAAGACGTTTTTTTTGAAAGTTCGTAGACATTAAGATCTATATTTCGTCTTTGACCATGAGGCAACGAGAAGTATGCCATATATTAGGTTGTCAAAGAAGTCTTGCGGTATTTTTGGCCGTATTTTTATTGAAGTTTCAATTGTTCATAAAATATTTTTTGATGACTCATGCCCAGCTTTTGACCGATGCTACGGCTGCTACTATGCCGGTCTCTTTTGACCAATTCAGCGATTTTATCGCAGTTTTCTCCTACAGGCCTTCCGGAGCGTGGCGCATCTTCGACCATCTCTACACCAGAACGAAAACGTTGAAACCATCGTTTTGCGGTGAAAATGGAAACTGTATCGGGTCCACAAACTGCACAAATTTTATTGGCGGCTTGAGATGCATTTTTGCCTTTATCGTAGTAGTGCTGTAAAATATGCCGTATTTTCTCTTTATTTTGCTCCATGATTGCGACGCTATAACTCAGGAACGACTTAAAGGAAACGACAATCAATCAAACACGTGTTAGCTCGTGCAAGGAGCTTTCCAAAAAGGTATAGCATGACCCGATGCGACGAATAAAACTAGAACTACGCGCTCTCAGCGACAACTAGCGAAAATACCGCAAGACTTTTTTGGCAACCAATATACGAGTATTTCTTTATTGGAGCAATTTAAGTTCAGATTATATATATTTATGTACGTATGTATATATATATAGAGATACACATTCATATATATTTAACCTTATATTAATGAAGACAATAATTATGATTTAATTAATTTAATCCCATTGTCTTAAATACATATTCAGGCCTTTAATATATATTCATTATTTTAACAAAAATTTAATTTTCATTTAATTTAAACATTGAACTCTCTGATATTCGCAATTTGTTATTACAATATTAACTTTTATATATTTATTCTAGATTTAATAATTTAAATTAATTTGTTTGATTTTTTCCGAATCAGATGCCGGACTGCCTTTACAATGAGCCGCCGAATCGAAGATATGCAAGCCGAGAATACCGCTTACTTGCTAGTAACAGTATCCGCAAAAGATTGAGATGCCTTCATAGTTATTTACTTAGACCAAGTTTTTCCAATAACGAAGTTCAATCTTGCGTTTTCCATATATGAACAATCTAGTTGCCAAGGAAGAGTCATTGAGAACAAGAATGACGTGTATCAGCAGGGCAGTTTAAGTCAAGATGAAAATTTGCTACAAATGAAGATGATGTTCAGATGAAAACTGCATCAACTGGAGATGAAAAGTACTATTCAAAAGGATTCCAGGAACTACCAAAAGACACAAGCGTCTGTTATTAATTTTTTTCATTTTTAACTCAGTATTTATGAATTTATTTTTAGTGTGTTACTCTTTTTTCCACATAGTATTTATGTTTATTCCTGTGTTCAACAATATATAACTATGGAGAATTTTTAAGATTTTTTCCAAAAAAAAAAAAATATATATATATATATTACACCTTCTACCTGTAAAGAATTTGTAACAAATGCTTTCTGTATATTATATAAATATATGTTACGTACTTATAAAGCATTTAAATTTATTGTCTTTTATTTATTTTGGCAATGTGCGCAGTTGGTTTTTACAATGCTTCAATATACTTATTTTTAATGCAATTGCTGTTGCTGTTTATTGTGCTTTCGCTTTGACCAGAACCATTTCCATTTCCGTTTCCGTTTGACAGCAAAATAAGTTCAGCGTCAAGCAGTGATTGCAGCGAAAAAATTGTGGCACTGAATGGCTGCTAAAACTATTTAGTATTTCAAATGCTTCCTTGTTTTCAAGCTCGCTTGCTTCGTTTGTTGAGCAGCCGAAAAAGTAAGCTTCCTCCCGTGCCACTTTTCCTCGCTTTTGGGCACTAACTTCTGACGTTTGAGTTTCAATTTTATTTTTATTTTCATAGCAATTTATTTTGTCGCTTTATTTTATTGTTGATTTTTCGCTTTGAGTGCTTTTTTCGGCATTACAAATCATTAAAAAATCATTAAAAGTATTTAAGCAGCTATTTTCTATTCCTTTGCTTCCTTTGTAGCCACGCAATTTTTATTTTAAAAATAAATCTTAATTCTTATCTTTATTTAAATTCTATTTTTTTCATTAAATGTTTAATTAATTTTTTATTAAA
>NW_017534786.1:331033-342567 GCF_001853355.1 Bactrocera latifrons
TGTGATTTTAATTTATTTAATTTATGTTTGTTATTTTTTATTTATTATTTAATATTTTTCTAATTTAATTAATTTCGAACCACGCCCCCTATTCATTTTTATTCAATAGAAATCAATTCCATTAAATGCACTCATTTGCATGCATGCACGCTGCTTATTAGCAATATGCACTCACACATACAGCACACACGCGGCGGCGTCCCACAAAAATCCAAATTTCAAATAGTCGCATTTTCACCAGGCACCCAGCATTGTTAGCAGGTGGCTGCAGAAATTATTTTGCGGCCGCCAGTGCACCCTGCACCAATACGCCTTTCGCATATGCAACATTTTTCGCCACCCAGCGACATTCGGCAAATCGCCGTTGGAGCAATACACCCTGTTGGGAGCGCCACGCGCATATGCTACGTTTTCTTACCACTTATTTGCTATTATTACCTGTTTGAGTGCCAAATAAGAAGTCATTTCGAGTTTTAGTTTAATTATTTATAAAAAAATTATATTTAATACTCATAATATTAATAATACATTGTATTTGCATTTATAATTCTATATTTATATATATATTTATATCTATGTTTATAAYTAATTATATTATTTTATTACTATGCAAGTATGTAGCTTATTATATATGTTAAGGTGTATGTGTTTGCATAGCTATAATTTGAATACATATAATACGCATACACAGCTGTATGATACCGTTAGCGGTGCTAATTTCCCTCGACCACAATTTGTTTGCGAAATTAAGCTTTGTTTTGCTTTCGGTTTTTTGCAATTTTTTCATTTCCGCTTATTTGCTAGCTACAAATATAATTGTTTCAATTTACATATGTTTGTATGTTTGCGTGTGTGAGTAATGGTTGCGGGTGTATTTTTTGTTACACTTTTTATAAATAATTATTTCTAGCTGCATTATTGTTGTTTGTATGTCTATATGTGTGTGTGAGTTTGTTGTGCGGTTTCATTTAAGGAGTACAAAAAATTGCGCACAATTTCAATTAATGCGATAAAGTGGATTTTTCTGCCTTTTTTCGAACTTATAAATATGTTTATAATAATTTGCATATGCATGTGTGCGTGTGTATGTGAAAGTATAATAGCAAATTATAATTGTTATTGTATTTGAAATGTATGCGTGCAGCAATTGTCGTGTTACGTAACGGAAAATAGCTCATATACTTAATTGATTGCGGTGAAATCAATGCTTAATTTATAGGAATTAATAAAAGGTGATTTCTTACTTTAGTGCGTGGCTAAAATATACAAATTAAATACGAAGTAGAATAATTTATGCGTTTAAAACGCTTGGCTTACAAATGCTAGAGTCGGTTGCCTTCGTGTAAAAAACTATTGCGCTTACAAAAAATATACATTATGCGTCAAATTATTGTAATTATTGAAAATTATATATATATATCTATATATATGAATATGTGCATACATATGCATGTATGTATATTAAACAAATGCATACACACCTGTCTCTTATACACATCTAGATGTGTATAAGAGACAGCATATGCATGTATGTATATAATATATATATAATACAAAGGCTGAACCATGCGAATGAGAGCTTTAGTACCAAAACATTACTTCATTTAATCTAAATATTTTCATACTTATAAGCCTAAAATTAATAAAAAATATATTTAACTTATGTAAATTCGCTTAAATTACAGCTACAATAAATTTATACAAAATATTTTTAATAGAAAATTCGTATAATTAAATAAACTCACAATAATTAATTTTGTCTAATTTTTTGAGCGCCATAAATATGCGAAATAAAATACTTTTAGTTAGCATTTGCTGCTAAAAATTCGTTGAGTACACAAATTTTTGCGTTATTGTTTTAATAAATGCTTACATCATTGACAATATTGGAATAGAACGTGATAACGACAGGCACAACTTGTTTTGATTCCGTGTTTAAAATTTGTACATTGTTTCCGAAAATACAACAAATTTGTAAAATTAATGTAAATTTAATTTAGCGAGCGTAGATTACAAAAAAAAAAAATCATATTTGTGTTAGATTTTCATTTCATTAACACATTGTTTAACTTAATAATAAAAAAAAATCATGAAAAACAGCACCGGAGACATGTTGCCGAAGATTGTTAATAAGCCTTAAAGTTTTCAATTGATTTTTATAAATTTTCGTAAAACTTCATAATTTGTGAAATGTTGCTGGCATGTCGCGCAACATTGTTGCTAAGTGTTGAAAATTTAAAATTTGCAGTAAAATTATTTAATATTCGTTTTGAACATTTTAGTATGAAGATGGCAAGATTTTAAAATATTACTGGCATGTTGCGCAACATTGTTGCTAAGAGTTGAACTTTTAAAATGTTTTAGAAAATGAATTCCTTTTTAACCTTTTTAACTTGAAGATGGCATAATTTTGAAATGTTGCTAGCATGTTGCGAAAATTTGTTGCTAAGTTTTACACTTTTAAAATGTTGTTGACAATAAATTTATTTTAAATTTGAATATTTTTGCATGAAGTTGGCATAGTTTTAAAATGTTAATGGCATGTTGCGCAACACCGCAATGGCATGTTGCGCAACATTGTTGCTAATTGTTGAACTTTTAAAATGTTATTTTGGCTTTGAATATTCTAGATTGAAGATGGCGTAATTTTGAAATGTTGCATGTGGCGCAAGATTGTTGCTAAGTGTTGCACTTTTAAAATGTTCTTAATTTTCTATTTTAACCTTTTACATGAAATTGACATAATTAGAAAATGTTGCTGGCATGTTGCGCATCATTGTTCCCAAGTGTTGCAATGTTAAAATTTTGTTTGCATTAATCTAATTTTAAATTTGCACATTTTAGCATGAAGTTGGCGTAATTTTGAAATGTTGCTGGCAACATGTTGCATATAAAAATGTTGCGAACAATTTATGTGCCGATTTTATTACAAAGTGTGTAAAAATTGAAAAAATAAAATTGTAAATACTCTCTCACTTAAGCTGCTTACTTGAAATATTCTGCAAGAATTTAAGAACTTAGAGTGAAGTTGGAGAATTCAAAATTACATAAGGTTTTATAAAATATGTAAGCCTAAAAAAATGTACAGAACAATATGTTTTCATTGCAATCAAAAATAATTTGCTGCTTTGAGGTATTTTATAGTACTTTTCTGGAAAATTTATCAACAACTTTGAAGGTCATGACAATCCTACATATTTGCCATACTAAGCACTGTCGCCAGTCACATTCTTTCAATTAATGCATAATGCATGCTACCACTTCTGATTTAAACTTTTTGCAAACCAATTAAATGCATTGTAACTAATTTATTGGCTTTATAGGTAAATTATTGTAATTAATTTGAACAAAAAAAAAAAAACATATTCTAAGCGACCCAACTGGAAATTATATGGTATGGCCAAAAAATTATTCGGTTAGTGAATTGTTGGAAAATCATTCCCCAATTGATTGCAAGAAGCGACTGTATGTTGAAGCAGCATTTTTTTGTGATTTTCGAGTTGAATTATATGAGTATAAGACTTTTAGGTTGTGTTAAATTGGAGTGATTTTAAACAGCTTTTTGTAAATAAATAAATAAAGTAAGAAAGAAAAAATATTTAAAATAATATTTAAAAATTGTATACATTTTTGCATTTCCATGTGATTTTTGATCAACTAGTCTACAGATTTAACTAAATTTAACTTATAAATGCTTCCACTTAGCAATTTTCCAATGAAACTTGGCACTTCATCCTTCATTTGCTTAAATATTTAAAATANTCTCGGCTTTGTTTACTAAACTTGATTCAAATTCCCACAGTAGTCGTATTGGTCGCTGCGTCATTTCATGCCAGCCATACCGGCGTCGCCACAGCAGCGGAAGTTTTTATTATTTTGAGTTTGTTTTGATTTTTCAGTCAGCAAAATGCCGACTAAAGCGCATTCCGATGCAATAAAAATATTTTGAAAAAAAAAAGAAAAACCAAAATAAATTAAGAGTATCAACTCATTGCAACACAATACCGTTGAATAAGAAGTTGTGAAAACAAACAACAAAAACTGTGCATAATGAGTGAAGATTTTTTATCTCAAATTGTGGCAGCTTGTGAAGCGCATAATTTGTAAAAAATTAAAAACAAAATTTATTAAAATTTAAATTTACAAAAAAAAATTAAGAATAAATAATTTTACTATTAAAAAATTATAATAACTACACAATAGCGATTATTTCCAGTGGGATTCTCAGGGTTTCTTTTATAGTGCTCTTGTTAAGCATCTTCTGTATGCTTGTATATGTATGTGTGCTTGCTATATACAATTTTAATTAATTTTTTTTCTATTTTTACGCTATATGCTTGCTGGTTTTTTATATGAATTTTTAATAAATTACAATTTTAATTCAAATTAGCTGCAGGATTTCGGCATGATTATGCTATTTGTTTGTGTTAACGGTAATTGCTGTTGCTTATTTTTACATAATAAAAATTCTACACTACAATTTGCATTATACAATGCCGGCAATACATTGCAATCTAAACTATTTACAGTTATTTTCGCGCTTGTTCATCGTTTGTTTGTATGTTGCTTTCAATTATGATGTCCAAAAAAAAAAAAAAAAAATTTTTTAAATAACATTAATTTACATTTTAAAAAAATTTCTGTTGTTATGTTAGTTATGTTTTTTTTTATAAATATTTATATTTTGGAAAATGTCTGCCAGTTTATTATACATCGCTTTGCTGTTGTAATATTTACGCATGAATAATTGCGGTACATACTATATATAATTCATATACAATGAATATACATATATATATTATGTTTATATATAATGTATGTATGTTTCAGTGTATGTTACATATAGCAATCTGTTAGCTTAAAAATCATTTCGCTTAAATATTGTACATTTCTTCAAAGCACGCAATCGATCGAGCTCGCTTTACTTCCTTCCTTCATTACACTAATTCATTACAAGTATTTGCTTAATTACTTCAATTAGTTACATACATGCCTATGTACTAGCACTAAAATATTTTTCTTAGCTTAACACTTACTCTATCCTATATATATATATATATATATATGCATATATATAATATATCATACTATTCTTCAGTTTTCCACATTTCGTCTATAATTTGAAAATTTCGCTTAAAATATAAAGTTAAACTTTACTAATTTAGTTGCTCGTTTTCATTATCGCTTGTTTTCTTTTTTTGTTTTTCGTGTTTTGTTTTTGTTTCTTCCTTCTCTTTACAAATATATACCTAGCTAAGAATGTACATATCGCTACTGTACTTACAATTAAATAGTAAAAAAAACATGTAAAAAAAATTGCAGATTTTTTTAGTTTAGAAATTTTGTTGTTGTTAAGGGCGTATGGTAAAAAATAGGCGGCGAAAGGCGTAAGAGACACTTACCCAAATCTGTCAATAGCAGGCCTCACATATGTTAGCCAAAGTTCAATGCACCAAATTTTCTTTGAAATCGCAATTTTCCGCTTTCACCCGACAGCATATCCTGCTTACAGCTTTTACTTTTACTTACAGCTACAAAGCCTTTTCTGCACTTCCGCTCGATTTCGCTCTTTATTCCTTCGCTTATTGTGCAAAGTGCGCCAATTTTAAGTGTTTTCTTCATTTCTTTTTCTATTTCATTGTTGCCCAATTAAAAATGTTTGTTGGAGTTAAAATTGAAAATGGCAATAGCAACAAAATCAACAAAGGATACGACGTGAAACAAAGCAAAAAAGTTGTACTAATTTGTTCTTTGAAATTGTGCACTACTACTTTTGAAGCATGAAAGTCCTTTTAGTTGCATTTCTTCATTCTTAATTTTCTTCTTCTTCTCGAATTTCCATTATTGCATTTTCATGTTTTCTAAAAGTGTTGTTCTCTGATTTTTTTTTTCGATTTTTTGTTTCCTGTTTTGCTTTTTGTTTTGCTATTTGTAATTTTCTGTGTAATTTACTAAACTCTACATCAGTCGTTTGGCACACAAGTCGTCACGCGATTAGCCACACTTCATGTGCGAGGTGGTGAATACGAGTGGTGTGTTGCATTGAGCGCAGTTTTGTGCAAGTATTTACCATTTGTTGTAAGGTGGTGTTACCGGTATTCAACATATGTGAACAGATTGGGTCAGCTGGGCTATGTGCGATGTACATAATGAATTTAAAGCTCGTTTGGAGTTTGGAAAACTAGTTTGTAAAAAAATATATATTATATTTTTCTTAAAAACATGTGGTCAAGAAACAGATGTTGATCAAAAAAAAATTTAAAATAATAATTATGCTGTTATGGAGTTCTAATTTTTTAAATTCCAAAAAAAAAAAAAATCATTTTATAGAGCAGAATTATTTTTCATCACACTATTAGTATTTCACCACACTTTTTATCGGGATGATGGAAAGTTATATAGCTCAAATTCAGTTCAGTTTGCATTTTTCACTACACCGCTTTGAATAAGTCATCATACATTTTATCGCAATGCTTCATGGTGCAAACAAGAATGGTAAGTTTATTATATGAGTCGGAGATGATAGAAAGGCTCAAGCTCAGACCAATATTTATCTTTCATCACACTATTTTGAATATTTCACCATACATTTTATTGCAATCTTTGAAGGTACTAACAAAAATTAAAAGGTTGCTATTTGAGGCAGAGATGATGAATGTTATATACATAGCTCAAGCTCAAATTCAAGCCAATATGAATTTGCCACCACACACCATTTTGAATATTTCATAATAAATTTGATAGCAATTCTGATGGTGCACACAAAAATGTTTAGGTTATTACCTGACATATGGGAACTTATTTAGCTCAAGCTCATACCAAAATGAAGTTTTCAATATTTCACCACACGTGTGATGGTAGCTTCATAATGAAAACAGAAAAGGCTGAATGCATTATCCAGGATGAAGATGATGGGAATTTACATAGCTTGAGATCGGACTGATATGGATTTTTTCACCACACTATTTTTAATATTTCACCACACGTATGGTGGTAGCGCCATAATGCAAACACCAATCGGTGAGTTTATTATATGGAAATCATGTGACACATTTGCAACTCCGTCTAAGATATTTTTTCACTACATAATTTTGTGTATTTTAACACCCCTTTTATCAGAATGCCTTACAATGCAAGCAAAAAGTGGTGAATTTATGTTTCTTTTCAGATATTATGAGAAATTAATTGATTTAAGCTCAGGCTAAAATTTTTTTTCCAACACAGAGATTTTTTGAAACTCAAGAACATTATTCAAAACTCACCACAAAAGTAATTACTATCTGATTATGGTCTGCGCAATATTTTTTAAAGAGCTTTGCTGAACTAGATAAGCTTTGAAACTTTTGAACTTTAAGTTTATGCGTTTCCTAAACAGTCGGGTCTACGTAACAGGAACGAATCAGAATTTGACTATGGTCAAGTGTTCTCAATTCCGTAGCATTTACTACAATTATTTGTGGAATATTTTCTACCGCTAAAAAAGCAACAATAATATGAGCTTTAAATTCGAATTAGAACGAAAAAAAAAATGGAAATGAAGATGTATGTAAGAACTGGACTGAAAGTAATGATTTTTAAATGAAGCATGATTAAAATTGATGTGCCATAACTTTTTGCAGCACAATCAAATTTTAGATTAGAATATTGGATTAAAGGATACAAAATTGAATTTTTTTGACAGTTATGCACATATTAAATCCATATCCACATGTTCAGCCTCAGGTAACTGTCACCGCAGCTGCAATGCAAGGCTAAAAATATGTATATGTATACACTACAACACATCCACCATCCGAATTCACCGCACCCGCCTGAAGCGCGTACCTTTCTTTAGTTGATTTCCAATTATTTTCCAACTAACTATCTATACATACAAATACGAATACATACATATGTACGTACCTACTTACATACACCTATACACTACGCTTTCGCACATTTACCATACATTTTCGTTGCTGCTCCACGCTGTCACTGCATATGGTTTACAGTTATGAGCTGCCATTTTTCCGCGCAAACTTTTAGGTGGCGTCGTCGCTGTTGTCGTTGGTGTTGCAGTTGCTGTCGCCGCCATTGTTGTCGTGCAACTAAACTTCAGTGCCGTCCTCGCCCTCGTCGTCGAACAGTTGGCTGGTGCTGCCTTGGCCGCCGCGTGTCGCTGTCACCGACATCTTCTTCTTCGGCTTTGGTGGTGGGCGTGGCGGTATTTTCGCCACTTTCGTGGGCTCACCCATCGACGCGTTCGTGCTGCTGGAAGTGTTTAGTGCGCTGCTGCCGCTAATGCTCGGCACAATGGTCAGACCGTTGTGATGTCGCGCGGTGCCATAAAGTGGCTCCGTGTCGGAGGTCGTTGTCATATGATGATTATGCATCAGCTCGTGTATGGGCTCATAGATTTTCGCTGCAGTCGCGGCGGCCGCCGATGTGCTCGCGACACCTTTGTTTTGTTTTGTTGGCGTGTGTTGTTGTAGCTGCTGCGCTTGCTGTGGCTGCGGCTGCGTCTGCGGCTGTTGTTGCATGGCGGCCGATGCGCTCGATGACGCCACCGAAGTAAGGCTCGGCGTTGCCGGTAACGGGCGGTCGCGCATTGTGTAACGCGTCGAGGTCGCAGCGCCGCTACTCGCCTCCGGATGTACTTTGTGCAAGTTTAACGTCGAATTGCCGGCGGCTGTTGTGCGCAGACCGAGATTGTCGTACACGGGCTCCGCTTGCAGTTCGGCTGTGGTGGCGGTGCCAGTTTCGCTGGGATTTGGCGATGTGGGCGATTGGAATTCGCTCAATTGTGTGGCATTTGTGGTGGATGTGGAGGGCGCCCAACTGGGAACGCGCGGTTTACGCGGTATCGTCATGTAGCCTTGCTTCATCACCACCGCTGTGGTGGGTGAGTACATAACGGGCGCTGGCAAGAACGGTGATTGCTGCTGGTGTGCGCCGCCATGCTGCTGCGGCGGCAGGTGGGCGTGTACATGTTGCTGTTGCAGCTGCTGACGATTGTTGGCCGCGGCTATGAGCGCCAAGTTGCGCGATTTCGGATGTTGTAGTGTCATGAAACCGTTCGGTGTGGCGGCAGCGATGGTTGTGGTGCCGTAGATGCCATGCGGCGTCATGTGCGCGTACACCGGGCTGGTGAGCGGTGGTGAGCGTATGCCATAGATGATTTGTTCCGGTATGTTGCTGTGTGACGATTGCATGGAAGGTGAGGTGGGCGGCACGCGTGCCGGAAAGGCGAGCAGATCGGGCGGCAGACTGGTGCCGTAGGTGTCGTCGATGTAGGTGTGGCGTACGCGTGGTGCATTGGCATCCGACATAGCGACTGAGTGGGTTTCATCGTCGCGCGGGTGATTGCCTGCAAAGAAGTAAAGCGTTAAAAATATGAGTTAAGCGCTATAAATGGCAATTGACCTGACTAATTGAAAAACAAGTGCAATTGTTTGCGAGATTTTTGCGCGCTTTGTTTTTGCGAATTCTTTTATTGCATGCCACTGTTAGTGGCACCAATAAAAATAAACAAGTTTGCCAACAAAAAAAAAAAAAAAATTGTTTTCAAACAATATTAGACTGCCTTGATTGCAGCGCATTTTTTGCAATTTTTTCTCGCGCCAACGCGCTCTACCATGCGCTCAATTAGAATAAAAAACAAATAATAAAAATTACAAAAGAAAAACTATGCGATCCAGCAAGTCCCTAACTGCTGCAGAAAATTGAAAAATTTCCAGCATGAACGAAGCCAATCGCTTGCGCAGCAAAAGCAATTAATCTTTCAGTTCCACGCGACCGCCAACAACGCTGGTTTTTCGAAAGCGCATTCCCTACTATATATCTACATACATATCGGTATATATAATATATCTGCAGGTTTGCATGCATGTATGTGTTAATAGAAGCTCCAGCGCTGTTATCGGATTGACCCAAAGTACCAACTGACAGGCCGCAGTAAAACGAAGCTTCAATTTGTTCGAACATTTTAGCTTTGCTGCCGCCCTCTTTTGAGCCCTACATAGGCTGTGAATTGAAAAATGTTATTTGAATTAAGAAATTCCAATTATTCACTGATTGCCTAAGCAATTGTGCCAATTTTCATATACTTGGAATATATTCTAATTTTTCAAAGTTTCAAAATATTTGGTTAACGAATGAAGTTTAAAAGTACAAGTATTAAATTAAAACTTTACTGGGTAACACCAAGAACAAAAACTAGAAAAACGCGATCAAAATTGAGCAAAGTGATACAAATTCAGATTAGCCGCTAAAAAATGAAAAAGTGTGGGATTCCATTTTCCATATGATTCATTATTTATTTCGAAATTTTAGAAAAGCTACTGCATTATCATCTATAAGTGGTGGTCTACGTTTTGATTATGATAAAACAAATTATATACTTTGAGTGGAAACTGATATTTAACTACAGTACGTATATGTGACCTGGTCTACGGAAAGGGGGCTTAGGTGTCAAAAGATCTTAGTTGATTCGGATGGAAGATGAGATGTTTTTTCACGCGATAGAATCCAAAAAGTCATAAACTAGTTTTCGCACGTTAGCTCCCTTTTCGTAGACCAGGTCACATATTATAACTACTTCTATCTTAAACAAAGAACTACTTGGGATATCCTCGACTATGGACACTATCATTGAAGTTTTGGAAAACTGACATACAAATTTTATAACATTATAAGTTGATATGAATAGTAGCAATGTTCAAAATCCAAGCAGGAGATGAAGATAACTATAGAGACTTATGTCTACTGCTCGTTCATTTATTAAACTCTAGTCATCTCATTACTTAGACTCATATTGTTTCAAAGCCACCTATCGAAATGGTACTTTTTAGTTCAAGCTTGACTCGATAGGATAAAAGCTAACAAAAAAGTTAATCTATATAAAATATGGAAAATAACTTTCTTATAATTTGAATGCCTAAAATTATTATTTCCTTCAAATTAACTTAATATTTAATAAGTAAAAGTAGGCAAACCAAAATTTACATACACTTGTTATATGTCGTGACAGAGGAAATCATTGGTTCCTTCAATGAATTTTATGGCTTGAATTGTTTCAGGGTTAATTTTAAAGTTAAAAAACAGGAAACAATTAAAAGATGCCAAAAAACGGTATACCAGTCTAGAAAGTTGGAAAAATCGAGTTATTTCATTATTCGATAGTTAAGATATTCAAAAATATGTTGCCGAAAGGATTTTTAAAAATTATAGAAAGTTATAAAAAATCTATTTTTTTTTTATAATTCGATAGTTTAGATATTCAAAAATATCTTTAAGATATTTATTAGAAGAAATTAGAATTTTTAAAAATTTAAACTATTTCCCAAGCTAAAGCCGCTTTAGTGTCGTGACAACTGTACTTGTTTAGCAGTCGACTATAACAGTAGGCAACTGGCGACGTAAAATTTCAGAAGCGTTATTCTAGAAAATACTGTTTTCGATGCAGTTGCCACAAATCTCAAATTCTAATTAGCCGATTTACTTCAACTATGCCATGATTATTTTTAACTATCTCTCAACACATGAAGCAACAAAAA
>NW_017534786.1:342681-357119 GCF_001853355.1 Bactrocera latifrons
AAGAGTATAAAAATGATTTTTAATATTTTTAAAAAATTCGATAAAATTGTAAAATAATTAAAATTGAAAAATACGTCTTTATTTTTGAGTAGCAGCCATTTTATGAAATTAGTTTTCAGTTTTGCTTATACTAGAATATCCCCTTAAGTTTCTTTTCCATTTGTCATATTTACACCACTTCTAGCCGAAAGTTTTTATAAAAGACATTCCGCGAGTCTATTGTAGTTATTAAGATAATTTTTCACACCGAGTTTAATTGTTTCTATTGGTTTGTTGGTTAGTTCGGACATTGGGGAAGTTATCCCAGATGCTATCACTCGTACCATTTTACTCAATGTCAAATCGCTCCAAAGTAATTGCTATCTTATACACCTTGTATTAATAGTATTCCAAATTCAAAACTTATACAAATAATTCCTTCCAAGTGGCGGATTTTGATTTTGTGTAATTTCTAAGAATTGCGTTAAATTTTTATACTTCCTGATCTACTTGTTATCAACGAAGCGCAAGCTTAAAATATTAGTTGCTCAACACAATAGTTGTTAGTTTCTTAACATATTATATTAATATTTATAGCTATCTTGGCCACACATGTACTTCCCTAAATATTTTCTTATAAACATACGTACAGTATATGAACAAAATTCGATAGCTCTAGCCTCTGTCGTGTCATGAATTCCTGATAGAATAATTGCTATGCCGAAACGAAATTGCTACATGTGCTAAGCAAAACAATACACAATATAACACACACAACAATATAAACACACACATTTGTATATTAGGGTGTTCTTTATTTCTTATGTTGGGTTGCAGACTTCGCCAGAAGTTTCAGTTTCTGCCCAAACGAAAATTGTTTAATGGAAACCAGCGCTTTATTTTCAATTTGAATCGTACCTTTACTTTCCCATATATTTTATATGGTATTTTTTGATAAAATTTTCTAACTTCAAAACAAATAGACTAAATACTTTTAAAACAAAATATGAAATTTTTATATAACATTTTAATTTAAAATTTTTTATTTTCTATTTTTATTTAATAATTTAAGATCTCATGAAATTTTTCTCTAAACTTAATTAAATGAAAGGCATAAGCAATTGAAATTATGCATCTAACGTACTGCGCATTCATAAAGTACACCAAGRCGTATGAGCAACACAAAATTAATAAGGCACTTGATGTATCACTTTAACTGCACATAACTTTTAAATAAATATTTTTATGGAAAAAATGTTCGGATCATTTTTGTAAAGTGGACAATTTTGTACTAGAATATTATTTTTTGAAGGTTGTAGGTTAATGTTACCTGTTTAATAGAAAATATCACAAAAACCCATGTTATATTTAGTTGAAAGTAATATGCTTTAGGCACGCTTAAAATTGAA
The DNA here is from genome assembly GCF_001853355.1 of Bactrocera latifrons. Taxonomy (NCBI): domain Eukaryota; kingdom Metazoa; phylum Arthropoda; class Insecta; order Diptera; family Tephritidae; genus Bactrocera; species Bactrocera latifrons. The sequence goes on from NW_017534786.1 coordinate 344,070, forward strand.
AATAAAGAGCTTGTTTCCGTTGGATACTTTTTGTTTGGGGAAACACAAAACGTCAACTGCAACTTCTAGGGTATCTCTCACACAAAAAAAAAAAAAAAAAAAAAAAAAAAAAAAAAACTGCCAACCTAATATATATATATAAATGTTCATAATATGTAACATAATTTGTATGTAAAATAATTTAGCTATGACCTCAACATATATATATGTTATTATATATATCTAGTATAGTCATACAAAATGACCACCTACTTATTCTCATCGTATTCTCAACTCGTAGCTGCAAAACTAATAATTTCTAATTAGTTATATTAGAGCTTTGATCAAGAACAAATAATAATTACCACAAACACAGCGCACCTATAATAACAGTTATTGTTTCCAAGAACCACACTTAGAATGCAAACTCAACAAAATCTACAAGTTCATCTTTGTATCTATGCATGTATTAATGCACGTATCTAAGCAAGTATGTGTGCGTTTGCATAACTTAAGGCAATATTTCGCAATATTCGAACATTAGGTGGAGCATCAGCAATAAATGAGTATTCTTACCGCGTACCAAATAACCAAATACCCAAATGTGGAATAGAAAGAAAAGAAAAAACTCAGAAAAAATCAACAAAGTATTAATATTTCGCCATCATTGGCATACATTGAGTTGCATGAGATGCCTAGAAGTCAAGTTGTAGCATGCTGGGTGTGTTTGCATTTGTTGCATGCCACAGTGGGCAGTTGGGCTGTCATACCAAGAAGTCAAAGGGAGACAACTGATAATTGCCTGTTGCAAATTGCAACTGATTGCAAGCAAACACCAGCAAATATGCATGTCTACTTGTACACCATGAGTGCCACTGCAAAGATTAGTAACTAAGTACCGTTATATTATTAGTGTCTCAAGTTTAGTAAGCACACACAAATGAGTATATATGATATGTTGCATGTATGTATACATGTATGTGTTTATAAATACATACGTTTATATGCGGATATATATATTTGTGGTATGTGTGTATGTATTTGCAATTACAAATATGCCAACTACCGTACCAATGAAATTTACAGTTGAAATTCCTCAAGACATTGATTGTATATAATTTTAATTAGCCGCACATTTCAATTGTGTAAAATTACGAACATCTGAACTGAATTCAGTAGACAATATAGGACGGCTATGCTAATATTCCAGATAAGCACTCGATAATGTTGGTGCATATAGTCGGTATATGGTAGAAAGATACGCACATAAAAATAACGCCGAGAAGCCTGCTGGGAGCTCTTCATTAAATGGTGCTTAAAAGCCTTAATTCTCAGTAACTAATCTCAATGATTTTCTATTTAATGCTTGTGATTATGGTCTGTTGGAGCAAAATTTTAGGAAAAATTTGTGGGAAAAAACTAAACCCAGAAGAAGTCTATGAAACAAATTTTTATTTTTTTTTCATGTATTCACCAAAGACTTCGACGTTTTATTCAACTATTTTTTTTTTTAACTTTTATTTTCAACTTTCTAAAATAAAGTTCAATGTGATAACTCGTTTTTTACTTTTTTAAATTCTCTCTTTACATATCAGTTCATTTGATAAAAAGATATATATACTCATATACTGATGACAGCATCGAAAAGTGCAGTTTTAAGTTAAGGCTGAACCGACCATGCTGCCACCATACTGAACCGATTACAACTTTGAAAATAGTGTGAAATCCTTCGTTATTCTTCTTTCGAATTCTATTCGAGAGATATTTTTAAATATTGGGTAGTCAAAAAAGTCTTTTCGCATTTCTAATCAAACTGTTTGGACAACATTTATTTTTTTCATCATTTTCATTAATTTTTGAAGAGCTGTAACTATTTTTCAACTTCCCTATTTTAATTTTGGTTAAATGAAGCTTGAAGTCTCACCTTTCCAACACTACAGGTACCATTGTATAACACAAAGTGATTGGTAGCACTGGAGATATACGACTGCAATGACATTTATTGACAAAATACGAAAAGGCTTTTTCGATTAGCCAATATGTATGTATCTTATACATATGACACATTTTCTTTTAACAAATTTTTAGTTCACAATACCTAAACTATCGAAAAATTACAAAAAAAAAAAATAGAAAAAAATATTTTATATTATTTCAAACTTCTAGTCCAGAATACTCGCTTAATTTGAGGTATTAAGCAAAGTGAGAACTCTATATTGAATCTGTGGTTATTTACCCCTTTATTAATACAAATAAAATTAAAATTTAAATTGTTACAAAGTGATATAATACCAATTTTTATTTATTTAATTCCTACTAAAAAGTGGTTGGCAACGCTATTTATCATATTTAATACCACACTTGCGATCCTTTCTAACATATGTTAATTGTTTAATACTTATTTGGTTTTTTTGTTTCAACAGATTTGATTTTAAACAAATTTCTCGTCAGGTGGCGACCCTTCTTAAAAATGCGGATCATAAAAACCGTTCTAAATTAATGCTATTAATAATACGTTGTTTGACAGATTTGTAAATAATATATTAGCCATCAAAAAGCTCAATTAACAAAAAATTATTTTGGCTCATTGTAATAAATCCTAAAGCCCCGGGGTTGTAAGACTTATAGTTCCCAAACTTTTTCATTTACTATCAAGACTAAACAAGAAACTTATTTTTGGTATTTTTGTGCTCTTACATATGTTTATACATAGCTGCTTTTTAGCTCACTGCTTATTTTGTTTTACAAATTCCTCAAAATCTTCTCGAAAAATATATGCGAATATAGAGAATAGAATAAAAAATAGTAATTTTCATATTTCGCGGGTCATAAAATAATGTCTACTTCTTTCGAAATCAAAGTGTATTCTTGGCGAAAGTTGAGATTAATCATCATTTAGTACTTATTTAACCTTATCTCTCATATATTTAACACTTCATAAAGCGAAGGTAGAGATCGTTCCATGAGCTTGAGTGGTTCGAGAGTTGATTTTCGGGAGAGAGAGAGAGAAAGCAGATATATTGTAGAAAAAATATGTAACATTTTTGAGAATTTAGGAAGATTACGAAGACCGGTCACATATTCTGTATTCCGATAAAATAAAAGTTGTATTTAAACTAGTTTTAAATAAAGAGAAAAAAATATGACTTTACTATCCATCGTTCTCTCAAAGATATCAGTATTATACTGAATGGAACTCACGCTTCTTTTTTCTAAAAGTTTATATATATTATAACACTATAAAGATCAGAAGGTCTAATATCAATAAGGCTATGCTTTAATTTGTCATAATATACAAACATAATAAACATATAAAAAAAAAAAAAAAGAAATGGCTTCGCAATGTAAGTTGTGAGACGAATGCTGAACAAAGTAGAAAACTAATAGTTATTTTATGTATACGAAATCAGTATAGTATTCATAAATATTTTACCTTTAAATCGATATATTTCTTTTAAATAAAAAAATTGTTTTTTTACTTTTTTAAAAAGAGAAATAAATGACAAAAGTCATGAGTTCGAACACTAATCTTATGTCTGCCCCTCTCAATCAGTCTCTCTATACTGCATGGAGCAGCATTCAATGCAATCAATTTATAAGTTTGATGGATGGATTTTTGGATGAGCCAAATAACGAGCACTCGTCTACACGCCTCATTAGCTTAGTTATGCAACGAGAGGACAAATGGTAAGTGGCTTCATTAAGCACTGCATGTTGATGATAGAAATGTCAAGCATTTCAGTGAGAGACCTTTAAGATGCGATTACAAGTAGCATGTGTCAGCAATCAAAAGCCTGGCAAGTGCTTATTACTGTGAGGTAATGCGAGCTACAAAGATGCACGAGACATGCACAAGCAGCAAACTGTTTTGCCTGGCAAGTCAATGTGCAATTGACGCATTTCAATTAGTTTTGTAGATAATTGGATTAGGCGGACTTGTAGTAGACACACATATGTTATTAAGTATGTATATTTAGGCACAGACATATTTACTCACCGAATTGTGATTCATCCAGTAGTGTCTTCTTGATTTCATGCCCCTCATCGCTGCCATCGACATTCTCCAGTTCGGTGCGACGCGGCGGCTTCTCAACCGGATTCACCTCGGTGAGCAGACTCTTCTGCATTTCCATAATTACCGAACCCTCCAACATCGAACTATTGGTCTTGTCCATTTTCGTCGATATCAAACCATTCTCACTCATCATGGTCGCATCCTTTTGATAAGAGCGTGCACGCCGACAATACCAGCAGGCAATGAGTAGAATGCACATGAGTATCAACAGCACGGTGATGACAATTAAACAGATGACGAGTAAGAAATTCGATTGCGTGTCTGTGGTGGAGGCGCCCATGCCGACCCCGATACCTTCGAGCGCGCCAAAGAAGTCACCATCGACGATCAATTGAAATTCAGCCTCCGCTTTGCCGCCACGATTCTCCGCTATGCAAGTGTAGACACCCTTATCGCTGGCGCGCACATTAAAAATGCGCAACTCAGAGGTGATCGACTGTAGCGGTTCGGAGCTGATCACTGGCTGCTGTTCGAGCGAGTTGAGCACACGAAAACGTTGATCGTTCGGATTGATGGCGCGTCGATTGTAAATCCAGGTGATATTTGGGCGCGGCGTACCTTCAACACGACACGGCAGTGTTATATTATCCGACTGCACTTCGACAAATGAGCGCACCGAGCCGAGTATGTGTGGCTGACAGGCGAAATTCTCCGATGGTACATCGGTCCAAAGCTTGCCACGTAGCGCTGGCGGTTGTGCGCAGTCTGTGGGCGGTGTGTACAGACGATTGGCGAGCGCGAAGTCGCGTAAGGCTTGCAGTTCGCAGGTGCAGTTCCAGGGATTCTGCGCCAGCGAGAGATGCGTCAGTTTCGGTATGCGTGTGAAGGTCTCTTTGCGCAGCACATACAACGCGTTCGCTTCGAGGTAGATGGCCGACAACATCGGTTGCTGGCCGAAGGCATGCACTTCGACTTGCTTCAGGCGATTATTCTTGAATTCGACGCGTGATAGAAATGGTAAGTCGACAAAGAGATAATTCTCCAACACCTCGATTTCATTGTGATTCATGACGAGCGTGCGCAACTTTTCCAGCCCACTGAATGTGCCGACATGCAGTTCGCGTATGAAATTGTGCGACATATCCAGCTCGATGAGTATGGGTAGACCTTTGAGCGCATCACGGTTCACCTCCTGTATCGTGCAATTACGCAAGAAGATCTTATGCAGATTCTGCAAGTTCGCATCTGCGAACTCTTCACGCCGCAACTCGGGTATCAGATTATTGGAGAAGTCCACAACTTGCATTTCGTTGCTCAGATCGTCGGGTATGGCGGTGAGTGAGCGCGCCTTGCAATCAGCTGTCTTCTTGCCCGAGTTCCAATTGCAATGGCACATGCTGCAGTGTTGCATCCAGTCAGGGTTGCCATCCGTGGGCGAGATGCTTACGAGCAGCAACAGCAAGAATAGCGTTTGTGTGAGTAGCGTCAGTGACATGGAAGAGCGCGTGCTGTGTTCCTGTTGTTGTGGCGCAGAGTTAATGTGTTTTGTTGTTGTGTTTTCGCTGCTGTGGCTTTCGCAACTCGCTGTATAATGCTGTTGATTACGCATATTGCTGTTGTTGCTGCTGCTACAACAACTAGCCACAAGCTTATCAATGTGGCTTAACATGTCGTGTGTGCGTGTGCGTGTGTGTGTGTAATGCTGCTTCGTGTTGCACGCGTTTACCTTTGTGCAACTCGTGCAACTCTGACTTTCCGGTTGCTACAGCTTCTCAACTGTCTGCTATTATCGATAATTGCCTGCTGCGCTTACAGTGCCAGTGTCCGCAAGAGGCGTATTATTAACTCCACGCTATTGTGCGCCGCAATGTGGCAATGCCTGACCGTTAGCTACCCGTTGCCTTTTGGTGTCTGTCAGCTTGCTTTAGCCAATCTATGATACCCAGCTAAGCTTTCGTTGTTGCAGTGTCGGCGGTTGTTTTGGGCGTGTTGCTGATTGCTTGATTGCTTTGTTTGCCGAGTGTGCGTGTTGCATGTAGGTATGTATTAGTAGTAATGTTGCTGTGGCAAGTTCGTTTTCTGCACAAGCTTGTGATTAATTAACGTCCTCGCACTGAATCCTTTGGCGGTTCGTTTGGGTGTCCGTTATTTGTTATTTGTTGGCTTGCTGTTTGATTATTTTGTTGCCTTTGGGAGTTAACGGTTGTTTACTGCTTTGTGTTGGCTCTTATTTTGCTATAATACCAGAGCAACTTAGCAGCAGTATTGTGTCACTTTGTAATTAGCAGAGCCCACTGACGTTTGTCTGAAATTGTGGCAAAGAGAAAAATTGTAATTAAAAACTTGAAAAAATTACAAAAAAAGAAATATTAAAAATATACATATTTTTGTTAAATATATTTTATCTTATGCGATGGATCTTTAGTTCAAATATAATTATATACAAAATATCTGATTCTTTACACGATACTTATGAATTAAAAATAATATTCGAATATTTGTGAGATGTTACAGTTAAATGTAAATATAATGCACAATGTAGGTGATAAGATAAGTGAGAAATTCAAATCCTTAAATTTATATTAACATAACTTTCCTATAACTTTTATAAAACAAAAAAAAAAAAGTTTAATAGCCACAAAATTAGTTGAGAATTCTCGCTTTATCATATCATAGAGTTGCCATATGATTTTTAAAATCACATTAACTAATTTTTGCTATTTGGTACGATTCATTAAGTCATATACAAAATATTTTATGAAAAATTAATTATAGCTAGGGTTGCAAATGGTATATTAAAAAATATTTAATTTAACATTTGAATTATTTGTTTCTGAAAGCCCAAAATATTATTTTAAAAATTTTTTAAATTTTTACTTCCAAATACCAATAAATTAATAAAAAGTGGACTAAAAAATTATTTTCAATTTCGCTAGTTAAATTAATTTTTTTTAATTTAATTCAAATTAAATTAAAATCGTTTAAAATTAATATTATTTTAAATTAAGAAATTAATTTTTAAATCTTCAACAACCTATTTATTTTTAATTAAATTAATAGTTATTTGTTAAATTAATAAAAATAAATTTTTTATTTAGTTGGAGCATTGTTTCAAATTTTGAATACTATATATCACATCAAAAAGTTTTTAATAAATAATTATATTTTAATAAAATTAAAAACATTTGTAATTAATTTTTTATTTAATTAATTAATTAGTTTTTAAATTTTAATTAATTAATTAATTTGTAATTAAATTAATAAGTGATGTTTGTGAAATTAATAATAAATAATTTTTTATTTAGTTGAAGTCTGGTTTTTAATTTTTAATCCCAAATATCGGATCGAAAAAATTTGGATAATTAATTATGTTATTAAATTAAAAATTTGCAATTTTTCGCGTTTGCTTACTACTTCGTTTGCTACCATTTATATTCAATACTCGCCAAACTTACGCATTGAGATTATTTATATTTATCAATTTTTAATCACAGAAGTGTGAGATTAAAAATTAAATTTTCAACATCAAATTTTAGAAAAAAAATTTTAAAAATTGAAAAATTAATCATTAACCCAAAAATGTTGAAATTGAAAGTTTGCAATCACTCAGACTTGTCAATAGCTAATATCCCAAAATTTCGGTCAATAGTTTGATTTATTAAGGCTACCTTAATATTTGCAGGATCGCACCCTAAAGTTGTGTGAAAATATTTAGGAAAAATATTTTTCGGTAGAGTAGCTATACATTTTTAATAAAATTAGTATAAAAAATTACGTTTTTCTCAAAACGTTTTTTTTTTTTCAAAACAATAGCGACGATTTACCTGAAATTTTTATATATTCTTCTTTAAGGATTTATCTATGTATGTCTGGAATTATCCAAATTTAAAATTTTACTATTTTTAAAAAATTTGGTAAAGTCAAAAAGGAGTCAAAAAATTGTTTGTTTCTTCAGGATGTCGCCAATTCGTGAAAATTGTTTTTTCTATTTTTCGGTAGAATAATATCTGGTACTGGATTCTAGAGAAATATTTTTTTTTTTTGGTTTCAGATTGTTAGGAGGGTAGAAATCGTGGGTATGGGTATGACAATTTTCTGAGATTTTAATTTTTTTCTTGTAATGTTAGTTACTGAAATTCTTGCTTTTAGATCCGATCTCCGAAGTTGGTCAGAATGCTCAGTAAAAATGAGAGTGAAAGTTATATAATACTAGCAGGCCACACTATTTGCTATGACACTTAGGGGAAGAGGATCTCGTTTAGACTATGATATACGAATTCCGAGCTTTCAATATTACATGGTATAAATATATTCAATTGCACATTATGATCGCTTCGTAGGCAGCTAATTGAGCGAAAGAGCTACTCTGCACTTTATTTTTTGATATTGATTCTCTTCCAGTGGACCACGCGACCTTTTTTCTAATACTTGAAATGAAATTTATAGGTATTGAGTTATACCATGAAAAAATTTTGATAAGAATTAATATAAAAGTACAGAGGATGAACTGATTTTTTCAGATCTCACAAGGATGCCCAAATAACCCAAGGCGCCTAGGGATTGATTTTAAACATAGACTAAAAATTAGCTACTGTCTAAAATCACTCAAAGAAGAATTTGTTTTATGTTTTGATTTACCAGTTAGTTATTTTCTCATCTTATTAGAGTTAAATTCAAGAAGATGTATAAAAACCCAATTGAAGTGTTTTAACCGCTCTGTCCATCCGACTGTGCCGCTATGCTTGTATTTGACTTATACCAGTTGCTTGTTCGTTTCAGTGCACTCCATGTTAGTCAGTAAATTAGAGTAAACTTATAATAAAGTTAGATGCATATCTACCACATACAGCGGCTGTCTAATTAATGAGTTTACGTTGCACAAAATACATTACAGAGTTTATAAATTTGTTGTGGTTGCTGTTATTTGCATTTCGAGCACATTTTCTCGCCACTTTCAAATATTTACCACTGCATAGGTATAAATATAATTTGGGATAGCAAAAACTACAATAGAAACAACGTTTTGATTTATTAGCATTTTACACCGTGTTATTTCGAAATCATTCCAAAACTTTCACTGCCCGCAATTGCTCGACTGCCGCAACTGATTGCTGATATTAAGTCAACATTGTTGCAAGACGCAGTCAAGCGGATCGGTTTTGTTTGGTAGTTTTTATGCTGCCTGCAGTGGGTTTTTCGTGTTTTTTTTTTTTGTTTTTACAATTTCATTTTCCAGCTGTCGTGCTAATTACTTGATGCTTCTTTTTACTGCTGTTGCTGCCTCCCACTCTTGCGCTTGCCGCGCCGCCGCTGTGAAACTAATTTTTCCATTTCTTTTGAGAAATGAGCTAAGAAAAACTTTGACAAATGGCCTGGATTAGTGGCAAATTATTGTGCACTTTGGCTGTATACATATACATACATATTTCCATAGGTAGCACTGCTCGGAGAGTGGAAAATGCGAGACGCAAGCAAAAACGAAAATTAAAGGCAATGCGAGCGCTAAGAGCTTAATTTCAGTGCAAGAAAGGAAAACGTAAAATACATATATTGTATATACGTACATAAATACTGTTATATGCAAAAAAGCAAATAAAAGCAGTAACAACAACAACAACACGGCATCCACTAACAGCGCTACATTTATTTGGTCGCAACAAATCAGACTGACAAGCAACAGCTTCATTGTTGCCGAACGTGCGCTTGTGCATAGAAATGTTGCGCAACAATGTTGCACGTACACATGGCACGCACTAACAAAGAAACAGACACAAAACAAGCAACTATTTTAACGTTGCCAAAGCAGCTGGTAAACTAAGAAATACATAAAAGCATACAAAAGCAAGTGTGATGAGCTACTAAGAACTAGCATACCCCTCTGCACCCCCCTCTACCACTTCGCAGCGCACGAAATCAGCTCGTAACTGTTGCACATTTTCATTACCGTCATTACGTCTTAAGGCATTTCGCTGACTTTAGGTAGTTTAAGTGATTTTCTCTTTGCTGCTCAGTGCTCATTTAATAGTAAGAGTGAGGCTAGGATTGGCAAGTTTTATACTAGTAAATCTCGCCTTGCGTTTTATGCCATTTTCTTTGCTATTAGTGTCGTGTTAGCTTTGTAAACTGTAAATTACAGTCTTTAACGCGATACTAACTAGATATCAGTGGGGTGGTACACTTGAAGAGAGAGCATGAATGTGACTGACCATGTCATGCGGAAGTTCTCTGAATATTCTAGAGAGTCGGAATATCAAAATGCTTTAGCTAAGTGAAAATATTACTATTCATGTAATTCACGTTAAAAGCAGACTTCAAAGTTGTCAAGGACTTCAAGGATTTAAAGGTTTCAAAAAATGAATTTTTGTTTTTTATTCTATTAAATTCTGCAACACCTATAGAATATTGTTCTAAATTTTTAAGTTGGTCTGAGTAACAGTTTCGGAGATACAGCCTTGAAAACTTGCGCCGTCTGTAAACGCGTATTTCTCGAAACTGTGTTTTTGAAGTCGATTGGCAAGATTTATCGAGAACTACTGACCGATCTTCATGAAACTTTACACAGGTCTTTGAGATAAATTCTTAAAGACTTGGACGAAGGACTTTTTATTACCACGATTTGAAAAAAAAAAAAAAAAATGTCGCGAAATTTTAATTTTTTTTTAAATGTCTGCCAAAGTTCAATTTTCATTTTTTTTCTTCGTCCAAGTTGTAAGTTAAGGCTTTAACTAAAACTCCAATTTTTTTAACTTTAGATGATCTTGTAAGGAGTTATCCTGCATCGTTTTTCCGAGGGTAATCGTAAATGGCGTCACAATGGCCGGTAAAATATCTTTTTCCAAAAATTTCAGAATTTCTTCTGTTAATAATGTATTTATACATTTTTTTATGAGAAAAATTGTTGAAAAAATGCTGATTACCCGAGGAGACCCATGTGACCCCTTAAGCTTCTAAATTGGCCAAGCCCAAGCAACAGCAACTGAAATGGCTTTTCTTTTTATATTATTTTCGAATTAGTTATCTTCGATTCGGAAAGCGGTAGTCTCTAGCGAATAGATTATGCCATATCCAATGCTTAAGAAAGTGAGCGGGATTTGTGGTACAATCCTGCACTAACATGTCTTTAGACGCATGAGTAATAGCGTTATGATTCTTTCCGAACACATTTTGATATAAAAACTCGGAAGTTAATATGGCCTTAAAAAACATTGACTTGGCAGTCAATGGGCAAACTAATTTTTCGATTTAAAAAAGTTTGAAGAAGAAGAATACAGCTATTATTTAAAAATTTTTTTTTTGGGTTTTCTTCTTCATAAAAATACAACAAATTAAATAACTTTGAGCTGTCTTCCACTAATTATACTTTTCCGAACTATTTTCTTATTATTATTTTGTCCAACTTTTATTCATTTCGCTGGAAGTCTTTTTTCCATTCAAATTATAAATAAAAACCTACTTTTTGTGCAGTTTTTCTAGAATAAAGTTTCAGTATCCGGTTTAAAATTCCGAACTGCTGCCTTAAACCAACAGCGCGCATTTTCTCGCTCTCAATTGTTAAACTTTTTCATTGTCACTGTGGAAATTCATGCGCAAAATCACAGCTGCTTATATTTCAAAGGTAATGATTAATGCGCCTTTAAGCAGTAAAGTAATCGTCGCTGGCGCAGATTTGATGCAAAGAATGCTGGCCTTGAATAAATACTTTTCAATGCGAGCGAAAAAGATTAAGAGAGAGCGAGCGAAGACAGGAATCATTTTCATTGCAAATTGCTCTGCGGCCATTCATTAGCGCAACAATGAAAGTTCGCACCGAAGCACGCCTATATACATATTTATATGTTTGGAAGGATTTGAGTTTAAGACAATTGAAGAGACAGTGGACTGATGGCTGCAACAATGCTGATGAGCGAAGAAAGGCAGAAATATATATCCATCTTTGTATATTTTTATGAAGTAATGCAAAAATGAAATGTGAATGCTTCAGCTGGCGAAGGGAGCGCAACATGGGACAGAGGGGGGTGGTGTGGCAATTACTGCAAAATTCACCATTATTGTGAGACAACTTCAAGGCAACAAAAATTGTAAAGAATTAACTGGAAAAGTATAAAATGCAAGAGAATGCAGAATGAGAAATGTGAAACAATAAAATTAGTGGAAATTGTTTGTGGTGATAGCGAGGAGAAGCGGTGGTAAGCGACCTACACAGAATAGCAAAATAATTGAAATGAGATACTTTTTTCGCCGCTAATTGTCAACGCACACTACAGTAGTGGCATTGCAGCATAATTGCGAGGGCAATAACGGTGACAGCCGCAGGCAACTCTTGAACGCATTTGAATAGTGGTTTTATGAATATCACGTTTTAATGTTTTGTAAAGGATTTTATATTTTTCGTATTTGCAGAAAGCAAGCGAAGTAAGTTGCTGTTTTTATTGTTGTTTGGGAGTTACTTGGAGTAGAGAAGAAGCGAGGAAGAGAAGGAGAGTGCGAAAGGGTGGGAGTGCGTTGAGCATCAATATGAAATTTCTGTGCTTAAAGCAGTCAAATCCGGCGACAAGGACTAAAGCAAGAATGAAAACAGAATGAGAAGGACTCATATATAATTTTGCGAAAATGGAATTTGCATTAGCAACTGAAGTGCTAAACTCACACAATTAAAGAAAAATAAATAACTTGCATTAAAAGCCAAAAGAACTTGCTTTGAGTCACAGTTCAAATGCAGTTGATGAACTGTCATACCTATTATGACATTATTTCCATTTAGCACCGCAAGCCCGCCTGTCCGTGTGTAGTGCCAAGGTGCAGTAGCTAAACAATAATAATCAAGCACAATGACAGTTAGAAAATGTCATTAAGAGTCATTATAACGTATGAAACAACAAAATGGTTCAGAGGAAGGAAGTGGGGAATGGGGGAAGGCAGCTTGAAATGAGCAGGAAATGCATAGAAATTCATTTAAAGTGGTTGGGGAGTGTATGGGAGCAAAGGAACATACAATATTTGTGAGTTGGAGAATTATTGCGGGAGTAAGCTGAGAATAAAATGGCTAAGTTTACAAA